>NW_008411444.1:0-272 GCF_000622305.1 Nannospalax galili | reverse complement strand
TTGGCCTGGTGCTGGCCACCAAGCCCTAGAGACCTACCTGTCTCTGCCTCCTGAGCTCTGGGAGTTTAGGCACGCAATACCACACACGGATCTTCACATGGGTTCCTTCCCCGTGGCTATACACAGGTGCAGGAGCATGTTAACCTGGGTGAGGCTGTGCATCTAACAATGAAGTCAAGTGGACAGCCCCTGACGAGGGTCTCTTACTGCCCTTCAGTAATCACCCCAGCTGCACATCCTGGCCTGCAGTGGCTGCAGCTGGTCTGCATTTC
>NW_008411443.1:0-272 GCF_000622305.1 Nannospalax galili | reverse complement strand
TTGGCCTGGTGCTGGCCACCAAGCCCTAGAGACCTACCTGTCTCTGCCTCCCGAGCTCTGGGAGTTTAGGCACGCAATACCACACACGGATCTTCACATGTGTTCCTTCCCCGTGGCTATACACAGGTGCAGGAGCATGTTAACCTGGGTGGGGCTGTGCATCTAACACTGAAGTCAAATGGACAGCCTCTGACGAGGGTCTCTTACTGCCCTTCAGTAACCACCCCAGCTGCACATCCTGGCCTGCAGTGGCTGCAGCTGGTCTGCATTTC
>NW_008411442.1:0-272 GCF_000622305.1 Nannospalax galili | reverse complement strand
CCTCCTAGAACCGAAACTCACAATCTTTGCCTCACTAACATTTATTTTTCTGTTTAAATTTGCTGAGGAAAATGGCATTTAGACATTCATTTCCATTGATGAATCATCAGAATACTACTGCTGACACACAGTTTTCTTGGCCAGAATTAATTCAGCCTTAAGCCCAATTGTCTAATCCTTCAATTGATCTAAAAAGCATCCCTTGGCTGTGAAGTTCTGTTAATCTAATATCTTGCCATTCATTCTAACAGTATGTTTCTATTTTGAACAGT
>NW_008411441.1:0-272 GCF_000622305.1 Nannospalax galili | reverse complement strand
TACATGCAGGCAATACATGCATACACATAAAATAAAATAAAAAATTAAAAAAAATATTTAAAAAAGAAAAGCACCGGGTTTCATGACAGAAGCAAGAAAACTAGAAATGTGGATTTGCAGGGAGTACAAAGAAGTCTCTCAAAGGAGGAAATGCCTCAAGTGTTCTACATCTCATTTTTGTGTACATTTGTGTGTGTGTGTGTGTGCTCTTGTGTGTGTACACACACACACACACATGAACACATACAACAAATGGATACTTAACACAGCTG
>NW_008411440.1:0-271 GCF_000622305.1 Nannospalax galili | reverse complement strand
GTCTAATATCCTATATTTTATCTTGGGATAATAGGTAAAAGAGTTGATGCCGGGTTCCAGACATGTATTGTTGGTTATGATATTAAGATTTGACTTGATTTTAGTGGAGTGATGTGGTAATCTTGAATTATAGTACATGATTTGCCACTTCTATCTTTTGTTGGGCAAATAAAATTTTTTTAAACCATGAGTGTGTGTGTGTGTGTGTGTGTGAGAGAGAGAGAGAGAGAGAAAAATAAAGAGAGAGAGAGGTCTGCAAATATGTATGTGT
>NW_008411439.1:0-272 GCF_000622305.1 Nannospalax galili | reverse complement strand
CTAACCCTAAACCTAACCCTAGCTCTAGCCCTAGCACAAACCCTAATGCTAACCCTCCCCTTACCCTAACCGCTAACCCTAACCCCAATCCCAACTTGAATTTTAACCCGAACGCAATCCTGAACCCGAACCACAACTGAATCCAAACCTGATCCCTATCCCAAACCTGAAACTGAACCCCAAACCGCACCCGAAACCAAACCCAAATACCAACCCTAAATCTAAACCTAACCTAAATCTAGCCCTAGCCCTAACCCCAGCTCTAGCCCTAG
>NW_008411438.1:0-272 GCF_000622305.1 Nannospalax galili | reverse complement strand
GCACAAAAGATAGGAAGATAAAGGGGCCAAAGGTAGAACATCCTCCCATAGTTTAGACAATCTGAGAGTCAGGAGAAGAGCACTCATCCACCTGACATTGCTCAGTACCCTTACTCTGTCCCTCGAGAAATTAAACACTATGCAATGTTTATCACCAACCAAAAATCTATTTGAAATTATTTTCTGTGCTACTACCAGGAAGCCTTGGAAATGTCAGACATTGAGCTCTCCTCTTAATACGTTCCTAAACTAATTAAGCGCCTTGATTCTCT
>NW_008411437.1:0-272 GCF_000622305.1 Nannospalax galili | reverse complement strand
AAAAGTCGAGTGACAAGCTAGGGAACTCCAGCTGCATCACTCTCAATCCCCCCAAGGGAAAAGACACCCCAGGTTATTTTTCTTTGTTGACTTGGGGGAAACTTGTAAAGTATTGGTATGTACACATAGCAAAAATCTAAGCATTAAGGTATTCTGTGTGCCACAATCGAGACAACGGCCTCCATCTGTCATAGCCCCCCTACCCCCAGAAGTGAAGACAGCAGCCCATCTATCATCCCTCAAAGTGCCCTGGTACTTCTTCCCTGAGAAAA
>NW_008411436.1:0-272 GCF_000622305.1 Nannospalax galili | reverse complement strand
TTTTATATTGGAGTGGCCGGATTGCTTTTGTCTTCAGGAGTTTCCACAGAGCCCCAAGTCAGGTGAGGGTCAGATGTTTCCAGGCTTTCTCCAAAGGTCTGGATCCCTCCAGGAAAGATTTAGGCCTTAGGAGTTTGGGGGTTGGAGTGGCCTGCGAGCCTGGCCCAGGAAAGATGCTGGTCTAGAGCAGCTGGTGCCTGTGCCACCCAGAGATGCAAACTCAGATGGGGCAGGAAGAGGCTCCAAGGACTCCTGGGGACTGCACTGAGGAG
>NW_008411435.1:0-272 GCF_000622305.1 Nannospalax galili | reverse complement strand
TCTACAACTGAACCTGTACACCTAAGGCTCATGCAACATAGTGGAACAAGGTGTAGAGAGAACACTAATGCACCTCTCAGCTCTCATCAGTGAAGCTTCCTCATGCAATAGGGGGCAATGGACACAAAAGGCCAAACTGGCCAAAATGTAGAGAAAAAGAGACTGCATTGTGGGTTCATGGACAGGACTCCTATATTAAACTTCATCTACCCAGGACTCAAGGACCACTGTGGAAGAGGGGGTGGAAAGACTGTAAGAGCCAGGGGAGGCAG
>NW_008411434.1:0-272 GCF_000622305.1 Nannospalax galili | reverse complement strand
CACACTGAGCACTGTGATGACATATTGGGTGGTTGTGATGGCAAACTGTACATGGTGATGTCACACTGGAGCACTGTGATGACACAGGAAATATTGCAATAGAACATTGGAGCATTGTGAGGTCACATGGTAGCAGTGTGATGACACAGTGAGCATGGTTATAACGTTTTGAAGAATTGTGGTGACACATTGCTGCATTGTTATGGCACACTGAGCATTGTGGTGTCACAAGGGAGCAATTTGAAAACACATTGGAGCATTGTGACATCATA
>NW_008411433.1:0-272 GCF_000622305.1 Nannospalax galili | reverse complement strand
CCAATAGTTCCTCAGCTAAGGTTCAGCTTCCTGCCCATTTTCCCAGTTCTAGGCAGGTTTCTGTCTGGTTGAGTTTTGTGGATCTTGTGCATGCTGTCGCCATTGCTGTAAGTTCATATGATCAAGTTACCAGGAGCATGTCATTATGGTCAAGCACCATTTATGGCTCTTACAATCTTTCTTCACTATTTTCTGCAATGGGTGAATTTTAATATAGAAGTCCTATCTAAAGGCATTGACTAACTCTTTTGAAACTGTTGACCAGGGAACAA
>NW_008411432.1:0-272 GCF_000622305.1 Nannospalax galili | reverse complement strand
TTGCATGTCCCTCCCTCCTCTCCTCCCTGCCAATTACTCCCAGTTTTTCCAACTCCCTCAGGTAACACCTGTTCCCTACTGTCCCCCTTTCAGGTTGTTTTGTTTCCTTTATCTCCATGTATACTTTCCCTTTCCCTGCCTCCTGGTGTTACATCAAAGTTTATATAGTCGTATACAAGGGATTGGTGCTACAGTTCACAAATGAGGGAGAACATACGTACCTTGCTTTCCTGCATTTGTTACTTCACTTAGTATAACACTCTCTACCTCCA
>NW_008411431.1:0-271 GCF_000622305.1 Nannospalax galili | reverse complement strand
ATAAGACCATGTGCATGTCATATAGGGCGGGGGACATGACTTTGTGCACATCAGAGAGGGTAGGTGACATGACCATCTGCATGTCAGAAGGGTCATGTGACACGACCATGTGTACGACACAGTGGGCAGGTGACACGACCTGTGCACGTCAGTGGGCGCAGCTGACACAACCATCTGCACGATTGAGGGGGCAGTTGACATGACAATGTGCACATTAGAGGGGCCAGGTGACACGACCATCTGCACGTCAGTGGGGGCAGGTGACATGACC
>NW_008411430.1:0-272 GCF_000622305.1 Nannospalax galili | reverse complement strand
GTAACAGTATGTTCACGAATAACAATACATTCACAACCAACACAGGGCTTGTTGTTGGCAATTTGCTAAGTAGTCCTGACTTCCTTTAATAGCTGGTGGAGGCAAGCAGGGTTCTTTCAGTCCAGTCTTAATTAACTATTAATGACAATTCTCTGATCATACATTACACATCACATAGTGATTGTATCTTCATGTATATATGTGGATCATGGAGTGGCTGCAGAAGGTTTAAGAGGCTGTTGGGGAACCCTGCTGTTAAGGTCTGCTCCTTT
>NW_008411429.1:0-272 GCF_000622305.1 Nannospalax galili | reverse complement strand
AAAATTGCAATACTCAGAGAAATGCTGTGCAGTTTTGGGTAGAATCAGGAGTCCTTAATTAGCCTGAAGTCAGAGCGTGGGTTAATGCCCCAAAGAACTCCCAACACCCGGGGGAGGCAGAGCAGGGTTTATAAAGCCTAAAACCACAATTACATAGTGCCAATAACCATAGTTACATGGGATCACCATAGTTACATCAAATCAGGGGCAGGTTAGTTAACAAAAAGATTTTCAGTTAACAAAAAGTTTCAGTTAGGAAAAACAAGCTTCTC
>NW_008411428.1:0-272 GCF_000622305.1 Nannospalax galili | reverse complement strand
ACCGAACATTTGTTTTTTGTCTGGGGATATGCTGTCAGGGAAAGATGGTAGGTTACTAAAGATTGCTGAAAGAAAACCCCTCCATTTCACCTCCTCTTCATGAAAATGAGAAATAACAATCATTATGTGTCTGAAATTAGTCCTATGGTATGAACTGGAAGCAAAATACTTTATGAAAATCCCTTATGTCATCTCACTAACTGTCTTTCAAAGCTTCTCATCCTTTTCTTCTTTGCCTTTCACTGTTCTGTTCTTGGCCCATCCTTGATTTC
>NW_008411427.1:0-271 GCF_000622305.1 Nannospalax galili | reverse complement strand
CCTCCATTGTACTGGCCTGTGGCCATGTCTGTGGGGCATCTTCTAGATTATTGAGTGATGTAGGCAGGCCCAACCCACTGTGGGTGGTGCCACCCCTGGGTAAGTGGGCCTATGTTGTATAAGAAAGCAGGTTGAGGCCAGGCATGGTGGAACACGCCTTTGATCCCAGCACTCAGGAAGCAGAGGCACACAGATCTCTGTGCATTCAAGGCCAGCCTGATCTACACAGTGAGCTCCAGGCCAGCTGGGGCTACAGGGAGACCCTGTCTCA
>NW_008411426.1:0-272 GCF_000622305.1 Nannospalax galili | reverse complement strand
CAAACTTGAACTCAAGAAGGAAGTGAAAGAAGATAACATTAAACAGATGGCAGTGCCATTAGCAGTAGAAAATGAGGAAGTGGAGGAAGCAGACAGGAACAGCAATGAAGAACAGGAAGAATAATGAAGGCCACTCTCCGGGCTAGCCTTGCCAGCCTGACACAGCCTAGAATCATTTGAGAAGAGAAGCCCCAGCAGAGGAACTGCTTAGATCAGGTTGGGGAATGTCTGTGCTGGATTGTCTTGATTACAAATTGGTACAGGAGGGCCCA
>NW_008411425.1:0-272 GCF_000622305.1 Nannospalax galili | reverse complement strand
ACATCTAACCCCCAATGCTAAACCTAAGCCTAACCCGAACCCTAACCCTAACCCTAAACATAACCATAACCTGAAACTGAACCCTAACCCTAACCCTGCCCCTAACCCTATCCCAAACTCTAACCTTACCCTAACCCTTACCTAACACTAAGACTAACCCTAATCCAAACCCTAACATAACATTAACCCTAACAGTAACCCCTGATCATAACCACTAACCGTAACCCTAACCCTAACACTAACCCTAAACCTAACCGTAACCCTATCGCTAA
>NW_008411424.1:0-272 GCF_000622305.1 Nannospalax galili | reverse complement strand
TTCCTGGAGAGGCCTTCCCCAACCCTTCATCCACCCTGCTCTTTATCTTCTGCCATTCCCTTTTCATTGCTCCTTCAGTGAACATAGCTTATGTCTTTCTCAGGACAAGTTATATTGCACACTTACCTCTCTGCCTATTTATGAATTGCCTAGGTGACAGCAGGCAGGGGCAACATACATTTTATTAGTGACAGTGTAACTAGAAAGTTATAAAGTGCCAGTAGCTGCTCAGCAAATATCTGTTCAAGGAATAAATGAAGAAATTAATAGAT
>NW_008411423.1:0-271 GCF_000622305.1 Nannospalax galili | reverse complement strand
AGCCCTCTGGGCCTGGTCCAGCCTCACCTCCCTCTGCTTCCCTGGGCTGCATGTCCGCCAGCCTCTTTCCTGGATGCCAGGGCTGACCTCTCTGCCTGGGGCCACCATGGCTTCCTGATCCCTTGCATCCAAACGGACCCAGTTCCTTATCAAGGTCCCCCAGGAGACCTCTGGGCCTGGTCCTGTCCTCACCTCCCTCTGCTTCCCTGGGCTGCAAGATCCTCCCTGCCAGCCTCTCTCCTGGGTAAGTCTATCTCACCCTCTGTGCCTT
>NW_008411422.1:0-271 GCF_000622305.1 Nannospalax galili | reverse complement strand
CATTTCTTCTCTCAGATCATCTGGAAGCTGGTATTGGGAGAGACCAATGTCACCAGTGCTTTGCTTGTTACTGTTGATTCGTGTTCTTATACTTTACTTCTCCCTGCTCCATCTCCCTTCACTCAGCCCTCCCTAACCACTCATGCAGAGTCAGAACAGGAGATTTTGGAGTTCAGGGTCATAGAATAAAAAGAAATATTTCATAAATATATTTTAAATCAATGCATTTGTTTAATAATGCCAAAGCAAAAAGAACTAAGTTAGGAGAGTA
>NW_008411421.1:0-271 GCF_000622305.1 Nannospalax galili | reverse complement strand
GGTAGATCTCTGTGAGTTCAAGACCAACAAGTTCCAGGTCAGCTGGTTCTATGGGGAGACCCTGTCTCAAAAAGACCAAGAAAAAAAACATTTTTTTTTTTTTTAAAGATTTACTCAGGGTCTGGAGAGATGGCTCTGTGGTTAAAAGCACTGGCTGTTCTTGCAGAGGTCCTGCGTTCGATTCCCAGCACCCACATGGCAACTAACCATCTGTAACTACAGCTTCAGGGGTATCTAACACCCTCTTCTAACCTCCACAGACATTGCATAA
>NW_008411420.1:0-271 GCF_000622305.1 Nannospalax galili | reverse complement strand
GAGCTGAGGACCAAACCCAGGGCCTTGCCCTTGCTAGGCAAGCACTCTACCACTGAGCTAAATCCCCAACCCCCAGGTTACCAATCTTTAGGAGAATTTACTGTGCAGCTGCTAATTTTTTAATCAAAATACTTTGTTTTTTATTTTGTTATTTCAAATAGAAAAAGCAATTAGACCCTTTTGTGGCCCAACTGCTGGCCAAACCTGCTTCCAAACTGCAATGGTCTTGGAACTGTACTACCACAAAAAGCATTTGGAGCCAGGAAGCTGT
>NW_008411419.1:0-271 GCF_000622305.1 Nannospalax galili | reverse complement strand
GCTCTTTTGGCTTATTTACTTTTCATGCTGAGGGCAGAATCAAAAGTCTCACACATATTAAGCCACCGCTCCACCCTGGCCCAAATTTCTTTTTCTTTTTTCTTTTATTTTATATGTATGAGGGCTTTGCCTGCATGTATGTATGTGTACCATGTGTGTGTCTGGTGCCTACAGAGGCCAGAACAAGGTGCCGAATCCCCTGGAACTGGAGTTGTAGGCAGTTATGAGCTGCCGTGGAACAAACCTGGGTCCTTTGCAGAAGCAGCCAGTA
>NW_008411418.1:0-271 GCF_000622305.1 Nannospalax galili | reverse complement strand
TTCAGGCCAGCCTGGGAGACATAAGGCCTTGTCTTTAAAAGAAAAAAAAAAGAAGAAAAGAAAGGAAGGAAAGAAGGAAGGAAGGAACGAAGGAACGAAGGAACAAAGGAATGAGCGAATGAAAAAAAAAGAAAGTTACTTTGCAATCAAAAGCAAAAGGGACACTCATGAAAAGATTTAAACCTGAAGCTCTAAAGGAATGAACTGCTTTAATTCATGGCACTCTTTGTTTCATGAGTCAGAGATTCATGACATTGTATGATTTTATCTC
>NW_008411417.1:0-271 GCF_000622305.1 Nannospalax galili | reverse complement strand
AGCACCCACATGGTGGCTAACAACTGTCTGTAACTCTAGTTCTAGAGGATCTGATGCCCTCTTCTGGCCTCAACAGGCACTGTGTGGCACAGGCACATTTATATACATGCAAGCAAAACACTCAACACACATAAAAAATAAAAAGAAATAAAAGGAAAAATAATTTAATGGATTGATAATGTGATTATACTAGAGATTCTATCCCCATTAAAACTGAATAAATTTTGCATATTGTTTTAAAAGACATGGACATGGTAAACAAGAAAAAAAA
>NW_008411416.1:0-271 GCF_000622305.1 Nannospalax galili | reverse complement strand
GAAAATAAACATTTCCTTCTTCATAAAAATAAGTTTCATAGACTGATATATCTAAATATTTTATGTAGTTCAAGGACATGGTGGAGGCTGCGTGTAGAGGATTGTGTCCAGAGGCTTCGGTTACAGACTCTCCAAAGGGATTTGCAAGTTCAATGACTGTTCCAGCTGGGCTGACAAACTTCCTGGTTAAATCACCCCTGCTCATGGCATTTTTGCCCTATGGCATTTTTTCAACATCTTATTTTGAACTTTGTGTTTGAAATGCTTACTT
>NW_008411415.1:0-271 GCF_000622305.1 Nannospalax galili | reverse complement strand
AATAGTTTCACTTTCATCCCCTTGGTCACTGTCACCATGACCAGAGAGGAAGGACAATCCCAATAGAATTCTGTGGTTAAAACAGAGGAAAGAACTTTGGAAGAGTGTTAGGCCAACAGAACTAAAGAAATTGTTAGACATACTGTGAGTGATCAGGATTGCTATTACAAATTAAAATGAAGTGCTGCGTTTCCAGTTTTTTGCTTTCTCTTGAAATGGACTCTTTTCTAGACCTTTCAGATATTTACATCCAGCTGCCAGGTCTTACCTT
>NW_008411414.1:0-271 GCF_000622305.1 Nannospalax galili | reverse complement strand
TTGCCTTTGTTTGTTTGTGGTACTGGGGATCAAACCCAGGGCCCTATACATGTTAGGCAGGTAGGCAGGTACTCTACAACTGAGCTGCATTCCTGAGCTTTTTTTTCTGAGAAAGGGTCTCTCTGTGTATCCCAAGCTAGCGAACTCCCTGCCTCAGTTTTCCAAGTGCTAGGATTACATGCATGCGTGCGTCACTACCCCCAGCTTCCTCTGTTACTTTTTTTAAAATAAGAGAGTGGAGATTTATTTTGGCTCACAGTTTGAGAAGTTC
>NW_008411413.1:0-271 GCF_000622305.1 Nannospalax galili | reverse complement strand
GGCACCACGGAGCATTGTGATGTCACATTTGAGGATTGTGATGTGACACGGGAATATTATGAAGTTATATTGTAAGATTGTGATAACATATTGGCGCAATATAAGGGCACTTGGGGAGATAGTGTTGGCACATTGGAGCATTATGATGTCATATTACAGAATTGTGAAAACAAAATTGAACATTGTGAAGTCATATTGTAACACTCTGAGTGGAAATTTATAATATTGTGATGTCACATTGGAGCACTGTGATGTCATATTGGAGCATTGT
>NW_008411412.1:0-271 GCF_000622305.1 Nannospalax galili | reverse complement strand
CAGAGGCAGTGGAAACCCTCCAAGACTGTGCTCCCCGGGTGAACCTCCAGCAGGTCTGCTGGACTTACGAAGTGTCATTTGTGGAAACTGCACTGAACTTCAGTCGTGATGTCTCTGAGACACTGCAACAAACTCTGTTCTGACTCACACAGAGCACCAGTTTCTCAGCGGAACACAGTCATGTGACCTCAGGATTGAGCTGGGTATACTGCTTGCTTACTTGAACTGCTTTGGGAAGCTGCCCTCGGCGGGTTTCCAGACAGGGGTCAGG
>NW_008411411.1:0-271 GCF_000622305.1 Nannospalax galili | reverse complement strand
TCTGGGGCATCTGATACCCTTTTCTGAGCTCTGCAGGCAAAGTATGACATGAGTGCACTTACACATATACAGGCAATACATTTATACATATGAAATAAAAAAGCAATAAATAAAATATTTTTTAAAAATCAATGTAATGTGATGAGCAGCTTCCTGCTCCTGCCTTTCCCACTATGATTGACTGTGTTGTCAAGTTTCAAGCCAATATAAACCTTACTTCCTTAAGTTGCGTCGTCAAGTATTTTTATCACAGCAAACAGAAAAGTAACCC
>NW_008411410.1:0-271 GCF_000622305.1 Nannospalax galili | reverse complement strand
TTCCAAAAAAACCAAAAAAAAAAAAAAAATATTCAGACTGGGTAGATGGCTCAGTTGTCAGTAACATGTCTGCCATGTAAACATGAAGACGTAAGTTTGAACCCCCAGCACCCACGGGAAAAGGTAGGTGCAGTGGTACACATCTAGAACACCAGTGCTGGGTGTGTGGAGACAGGCAGATCCCTGCACTTCACTGACCAGTCACACCAGCCAAACTGAAGAGCTCTAGGTTCAATGAGACCCTGTCTCAGAAAAACAAATGGGCAACAGA
>NW_008411409.1:0-271 GCF_000622305.1 Nannospalax galili | reverse complement strand
CACATGGTCGTGCCACCTGCCCTCTTAGTCGTGCACATGGTCATGTCACCTGCCTTCTCTGCTGTAAAGATGGTCATGTCGCCTGCCACCTGTGATGAGCACATGGTCGTGTCACCTGCCCCATATGACGTGTACATGGTCCTGTCATCTCCCCGCACTGATATGCACATGGTCGAGTCACCAGCGCCCTCTGACGTGCACATCGTCATGTCACCTGGCCTCTTAATCGTGCACATGGTCGTGTCACCTGCCCCCTCTGACGTGCACATGG
>NW_008411408.1:0-271 GCF_000622305.1 Nannospalax galili | reverse complement strand
ACATATTTGTTTCATTCACACATGGATGAAATGGCAAGGACATGCTTTCCAATTTCCTTAAATATGGCTAACCACATTCTTGATTGTGGAACCTCTTGATTTACTAATATCACATAAATCCACACATACATGTTAACATTTGGGGAATATGAGTTAGACATAAAAGGTCTTTGAAAAACAGTACTAATAGGGGCTGGAGAGGTGGCTCAGTGGTTAAGCACATTGGCTGTACTTGCTGAGACATGGGTTCAAA
The DNA here is from genome assembly GCF_000622305.1 of Nannospalax galili. Classification (NCBI taxonomy): domain Eukaryota; kingdom Metazoa; phylum Chordata; class Mammalia; order Rodentia; family Spalacidae; genus Nannospalax; species Nannospalax galili. Next base: position 18 of record NW_008411408.1, on the reverse strand, counting down.
TCCCAGCACCCACACTTA
>NW_008411407.1:0-271 GCF_000622305.1 Nannospalax galili | reverse complement strand
GTTGATCTCATGAAGACAGTCTCTCAGAGCCTTTTAAAAAATTTCTACATGCATTCTGCTAACACAACATCTAGTGCTGAGACCATATGTACACTTCGGAGAAGAATCTTGTCTTCCGACTAATAATAAGAGGAAAATACACCCTAAGTCATTCAACTGGGCGTGTTCAGTACTACTGCCTTGTTTCACTGTCAGAGTTTCATTTCTCAGAGCTTCCGGAACTGAAGACAGTCTTGAAACACCACATTTATCGGTATCACATTTACCCTTC
>NW_008411406.1:0-271 GCF_000622305.1 Nannospalax galili | reverse complement strand
TGCACGTCAGAGGGGGCAGGCGACACGACCGTCTGCACGTCAGAGGTTCAGATGACCCGACCGTCAGCCCGTCAGAGGGGGCAGGTCATACGTCCATCTTTATGGCTGAGAGGACAGGTGACACAACAACGTGCACGTCAAAGATGGCAAGTGACATGACCACCACTTGTAAGACGAAGAGGGCAGGTGGCACGACCATATGCGTGACTAAGTGGGCTGCTGACATGACCATGTGCACATCCCAGAGGGTAAGTGACACGACCATGTGCAC
>NW_008411405.1:0-271 GCF_000622305.1 Nannospalax galili | reverse complement strand
GGTCCTCTGCAAGAGCTGCCTCTGCAAGAGCATCCAGTGCTCTTAACTGCTGAGGCTTTTCTCCAGCCCCTTAAATTTTTTAAATTAATTAATTTTTAGTTTACTTGTATGAGTGCACTGCATGTAAGTGCACCATGTGCATGCAGTGCCCACAGAGGCAAGAAGAGGGAATAGGTCCCTGGAACTGGAGATCCAGGTGGTTGTTAGCTGCCATGCCCATGCTGGGGACTGAACCTGGATCCTCTGCAAGAATAGCCAATACTCTTTTTTT
>NW_008411404.1:0-271 GCF_000622305.1 Nannospalax galili | reverse complement strand
TGGAATCAAGTTTGTGTCCCCAAATGCTCTTCAGTGTGCATCCATACACTGGAGCCTGGTTAGCACCACACCCTTAAAGAAAACCAACTCAACCTCTCCCAGTGGTTATCAATTGCCAGTAGTTCCTCATCAACGGTTGGAGCTTCTTACCCACTTCCCTACTTCTATGGTGGGATTTTTATCTGACTTGAGCATGCATCAGTCTTGTGCATGCTGTTACCATTGCTGTAAGTTCAGTTAACTGCCAGCTGTCTAGAAAACTCTGTTTCCT
>NW_008411403.1:0-271 GCF_000622305.1 Nannospalax galili | reverse complement strand
AAAAAAGGAACCTGAAAAAGTGTAGAGGGCAAGATGGTGGTGGGGAAACAGAGCAACAGCATCAAGGAGTCACTGCATTTTCTCACTGCAGGCAGTTTAGCCAAGATGGACCCAGAAAATGCCACTGAATTTATGGATAAAGGAGGTCACTGATGGTCACTTTTGCCTGAGCTTTTTTTGTTGGTTGTATTTTATGTTTTGGGAGATAGGATTTCACTATGTAGCCCTGGCTGGTCTAGTATTCCCTATGTAGCCCAAGTTGGCCTGGAAC
>NW_008411402.1:0-271 GCF_000622305.1 Nannospalax galili | reverse complement strand
GCTGTTGCAGCCCGACTCCTCCATGCCACCCCAGTCTCTTTAAGAGCTGGTTCTGGAGTGTTGAGGTGGGATGATGGCTGTGCATCTGGGGCAAAGGCTTGCTCTGTCTGAACTTGATTTCCTCATCTCTAAAACAGATTGTAACATCTCAGGGAGCCAGTCAGTGCTTTGTATATAATTTATAAACGGGATGACCTGGTGGCACACAGCTTTAATCCCAGCGAGAGGCAGAGGCAGACGACCTCTGTGAGTTCGACGCCAGGTTGGTCCA
>NW_008411401.1:0-271 GCF_000622305.1 Nannospalax galili | reverse complement strand
AAAAAATAGCATAAGAGTTTTCCTAGGTTCAGTAGCCAAAGTACATAGAGGCCATGAAAGCTGTGGTAGAAGGAAGCTAAACTATACTTTGAGCTGGCAGCAGAACTTGTTAGTGTTGTCTACATGGTGTTGGTATGGCAGGCATGCAATATTCATGAGTTACAGGGCTGTAGAGGCTTTCACCAAGGTTATAGAAAGTCCTGAGGCTAGGCAGTATGGCAGGATCAAATTTCCCACAAGGAGGTCCTGAAAGGTCATTACATAAAGCAGT
>NW_008411400.1:0-271 GCF_000622305.1 Nannospalax galili | reverse complement strand
TCACACTGAGGGACAGCTGGGAATGCAAACGTGACTCTAAAGGCCTTAACATATATGACAGAATGCATGAAATCTGGTGGGGGGTTATGGAAGTGTAGATAGGGGAGAAGGGTCTAAATATGATGAAGATGTATGAAATGCACAAAAATTCAATTAAAATATATATTGAAAACAGCTAAACTATTTGGGTAGGCCAATCACCTAACCAACAACCTGGCCTAGGGCCACCTTCAGAAGAAGTAAACCATGCTGAAGAGAGAGGAGGAGTCCT
>NW_008411399.1:0-271 GCF_000622305.1 Nannospalax galili | reverse complement strand
TGAGCCCAAGCTGGAGGATGTGAGCACAAGTGCCCACAGAGGCCAGAAGAGGACGTCAGATCCACAAAGCTGGAGTCACAGAAGGCAGCTCAACAAGCGCGCTGGGACCCATACTTGGGTCCTCCACGGGAACAAGCGCTCTTATCCTCTGAGTGCCATCTCTCCAGCTCCGTAGCCTAGCAATTAAGATGCTGGACTTGAATCTGTTTTCGTCTGTTTGTTTTCTTTTTGAGACAGGGTCTCCCTGTAGCCCCAGCTGACCTGGAACTCA
>NW_008411398.1:0-271 GCF_000622305.1 Nannospalax galili | reverse complement strand
TCACAATGGAACATTGTGAAGTCATATTTAACATTATGATATTACTATGGAAAATTGTGTCGTCAAATTTGCAGATTATGAGGGGACATCGAGTACCATGTTTGCATATTGAGCATGATGACGATGCAATGGATCACGGTAATGACCCAATTTTGCATCATGTTGGCAAAGTGAGCACTGTGATGGCATATAGGTGAGTTGTGATGGCAAAGTGGAACACTGAGAAGTCATAATATAAAATTGTGATGGCACATTTGAGCAATATAATGGC
>NW_008411397.1:0-269 GCF_000622305.1 Nannospalax galili | reverse complement strand
TATATATATCCCTGTTATTTGAGCATTACAGAAAATATTGAGGAATAAGTTCATAAAGGGAAGGGGATGCTAAGAGGGATTGCTGTCTTTAGAAGCATGCCTGTCTGAAATAACCCTCACCCTTCCAGATCAACTCTCCTCTGTTTGCAGAGCCAGCTGTGATGGTAAAAGAAGAGGTTTCACAATCTTCTCTGTTTCCTATGTACTTGTTTTGTAAAAATGTAAGGAAGGAATTTACTGTATTTATCCTTCAAAACAATTGAGTAGCA
>NW_008411396.1:0-271 GCF_000622305.1 Nannospalax galili | reverse complement strand
CAAGAGCAGCCAGTGCTCTTAACCCCTGAGCCATCTCTCCAGCTCCCATTTTACTATTATTTTATTTTTATTAAAAATTTTTTTTATGTGTATGAGTGTTTTGCCTACATGGGAATAGGGATGACAATTTAGACATGGTCCACCCATCAGGGAGCTCATCCTGAAAGAAAACTGACCCTCCCTCAGCAGCTATGGACTGCCTGCAGCTCTTTAACTAAAGAAGGGGCCTTGTGAGCCCTTCGCCCATCCATGCTGGATGCTGACTGGTGTG
>NW_008411395.1:0-271 GCF_000622305.1 Nannospalax galili | reverse complement strand
TTCACAATGGAGCATTGTGAAGTCATATAGTAATAGTGTGATGGCACCATGTTGCATTGTGATGTCACATTTGAGGATTGTGATATGACAAGGGAACATTATGAAGGCATATTTTTATATTGTGATGATATAGTTGAGAAACATAATGGCACTTGGGGAGTTAGTGTTAGCACACTGAGGATTGTGGTGTCATATTAAAGCACTGTGAAGTCTAATTTGATCATTTTGAAGTCATATTGTAACACTCTGAATGGCATTTTGGAATATTTTG
>NW_008411394.1:0-271 GCF_000622305.1 Nannospalax galili | reverse complement strand
TGGGCTACATAGTGAGTTTCATGTTAGCTAGGACTATGAAGCAATATTCTGTCTCATAATAACTGTACATAGATGATAAAGCAGGATGGAATGGATGCAGTGGTACATCCATCCAGCACTCAGGAAGTTGAGGTAGAAGGAGCTCAAGTCTAAGGACAGTCTGTACATTTTGAGACAGCTCTGTCTCTGAAAAATCTTAAAGAAGTAAAACAGGAACATATACGATTCTAAAGCCTATTCTCTTTCTTCAGTGCACACACACACACACACA
>NW_008411393.1:0-271 GCF_000622305.1 Nannospalax galili | reverse complement strand
ACATCTTTGTGTTGAAAGTCCTGAAGAAATTAGGAACAAACAGATGGAACACGCCTCAAAATAATAAAGGCTATATAAGACAGACCATAGCCAACATTATATTAAATGGGCGAAGTGGAGAGCATTTGAGACAGGAGTGTTTACTCTCTCCACCCCTAATATAATGCTTGACATCTTAGCAATATGATGAGAGAAAGAAATATTTATACAAAGGGTGCCGATAGAAAAGGCAGACATCATTATCCCTATTTATGAATGCCATGATTCTATA
>NW_008411392.1:0-271 GCF_000622305.1 Nannospalax galili | reverse complement strand
TGTGACAAAATACTCTGACCAATACCAACTTGGGGAAGAAAGGGTTTATCTAGCTTACATCTCCAGGTTCACAGTTCCTTAGGGAGCCCAAGACAGGAACTCAGGGCAGGAACCTGGAGGCAGGACTTGGAACACTGGCAGTGGAGGAACACTGCTTACTGGTTTGCTCCCTTGGCCCATGCTCAGCCTTTCTTATACATACAGAACAACCTGCCCAGGGGTGTCACTGCCCACATCACTCAAAAATCAAGAAAATACCCCGCAGACATGA
>NW_008411391.1:0-271 GCF_000622305.1 Nannospalax galili | reverse complement strand
ATATATATATATATATGAAATTTCCTTTTGAAAACCCTGATTAATACACTTGGAAAACCTGGAAGGAGTCCCAGACAGTCATGAGTGCTGGCTGGATGTGGTGGTTGGATCCTTGATGTGCACAGCAGCACAACACTCACTGCAGAGGGATTCCTTCCACAGTGCAGGGCAGGGCTTCTAAAGACATTCTGCCTATAAAATAATGGGGAAGCCCTGCAATTTCTACAGCAAATCAAATAAATTCACAAGTAGAATATGATTCACCAATGAG
>NW_008411390.1:0-271 GCF_000622305.1 Nannospalax galili | reverse complement strand
CAGACCCACGTTTGAAGCCATAGTTTTAGATCTGACAAATACAGAGCCATTATATGCAAAATGAAGGAAATCTTAAGTAATAGCAGAACATCAATTGATCAAAATATCAGAAAACTGAAATTCTGTGTTGACAAAGTAGTTGACTATAAAGGTAACCATGTTTTGACACTAATATAATTTCTGCAGTGTTCTTTTCTTTTTTAAAGTCTGGAATATAAATATAAAGCACTTCACAAAAGGAACTTTCTTTCCATGGGTCACTGAAACTTAA
>NW_008411389.1:0-271 GCF_000622305.1 Nannospalax galili | reverse complement strand
TCTTGTTTTGTAGTCCAGGCTGACCTCAAGTTCACGATCATGCTGCCTCAGCCTCCCAGTTCTGGGGTTACAGATGTGCAACATCTTGCCCAGCTATCATTATTTTTAAGTATCATTTTATGCTTATAAATCTTAGATGCAAAAAGAAAAATAAGAATCATTTAAAACCTTACTGTGGGGCTGGAGAGGTAGCCCAGGAGATAAAGAGCTGCTGCCCAAGCATAAGGACCCGAGTTTGGACCCCCAGAACCCACATAAAGCCAGACACAGT
>NW_008411388.1:0-271 GCF_000622305.1 Nannospalax galili | reverse complement strand
TGCACTCCACAGGATGGCACTAAAGCCTGGTATTGAAAATCTGGTCAAAAAGCAGTAGCTGAGGAGGTCATAACCCCTCGAGGGGAAATTATTCCCATTGATTTGCTACATGGACAGTTTCAAACTGTCTTCTAAATACTTATCTACTACCCATGGATCAGTGTAGGTCTCACCCATTCATCAGGGAAATATCATTTTTGCAGTGTGTGGCAGTTAGTACAGAGATTCTCTACTGTACAGAATTAATGACTATGGAGTACTTAACCCTAAA
>NW_008411387.1:0-271 GCF_000622305.1 Nannospalax galili | reverse complement strand
CTCACTGGGACGAGCCGAGAGGGGGGAGGTGCCGACATGGGCTTCGGGACCACGTGGCAGAGTATGCCTCCCTGATCCAACAAAATAGTCCAACAATGAAGACGACAGGCAGGCTGGAGGGGACAGAGGAGGAGGCTACTCGCTTACCCTAAAGCTGCCAAAGAAACAGGCAAATACAGGGGCCTACTTACTGAACAAACCGAGGTTCTGGGTGCTGCCAACACTGTGGGCAGGAGTCCCTGTTCAGGTGCCAGGTGTTGCGGGTTCTCCT
>NW_008411386.1:0-271 GCF_000622305.1 Nannospalax galili | reverse complement strand
GCAGGGACCTGGGCTGGTGATGTTCTCTTCAAACATTGACAGCCTCTGTGCAGCAGGGACAGAGTACCTTAGCAGTCTATTTAACTGACTGTTTACGACAGTCACATTTATAATACATAGTTGAAATTTCCTGATGCTTACCAAGGTACTAAAATACAAACACACCACCCAAGTATTGTGCCAAGATGCTGCTTTGCATTTTAGAATTAATTTTAGTCTTAATAATCTCATGAGGTCCACACTACCACACCAATTTCACAGATGCAGAAAC
>NW_008411385.1:0-271 GCF_000622305.1 Nannospalax galili | reverse complement strand
AGAGAGAGAGAGAGAGAGAGAGGCCAAATCATATGACCAGTACACACACAAACAAGTTTATTGTTTTCTATTTGAAAAGGTTGCCTCAGAGGATGCCAACACAATTTATTCCTCCGTGCATCCAAACCAGAAACCCAGTCGCTTCCCTTCACTTTCCACCTCAAAATCATTAATGTCCTTTACTGCCTTATGCTCCACTTTCTTCATCATATTGATATTACTACTCATGAGAATGGGTAGATTGATTTTGACCTCATCTCAACTCTGCACA
>NW_008411384.1:0-271 GCF_000622305.1 Nannospalax galili | reverse complement strand
ACATTTGGGTGCTGGTGAGGATTGCCTGTACCCCATATTCTTGGACCTGATCTACAACTAAACTAGTGTGATATAGCTGGACGAAAGGACCTGGATGGAGACGACCGTGGAGGACACAATCCTACCCTTCAGGTACCTCTCATTTACTTACATGGCAGAGTCAGTGTCAGCGGTCGAAAGGGTGGGGACCAGAGCGATGGCTGAACCAGGGAAGTCATAGAAGGACACAGGAAGATGCCAGATTCAAGGAAGGGAGGCCTTAGGAGCACCT
>NW_008411383.1:0-271 GCF_000622305.1 Nannospalax galili | reverse complement strand
ATGTTATTGAATAGGTTAATGCTGTTGTAATGAAACGCTTCTTCTAATAAACAAAAAAACAACAACAAAAAAAACAAAAACAAGGTACATGAAAAGTCTGTTACCCCTTCCGCCATGCAATAAAATATCAAAAACGCACTGTATTAGTCAGCGTTCTCCAAAGAAACAGTACCGGTAGAATGAATATATATGGACAGAGATTTATCAGCTTAGCTCACATGATGGAGTCCGAGTAGTCCAACAATGGCTGCACCACACTGGAGAGGCTGAG
>NW_008411382.1:0-271 GCF_000622305.1 Nannospalax galili | reverse complement strand
TATCCTTGAAGATTTTGCTCAATTTTCACCTTTATAATTGCAGTATCTGTCCTAACCTGTATGTGATGCTTAATCTTGTCAAGTTGGTTGAATCTGAGATCAACTAAGAGACATGCCTCTGATGGGGCTGGAGGGATGGCTAACTGGTTAAGAGCCTTGACTGCTCTTGTAGAGGATCTGGGTTCGGTACCCATTACCCACATGGTGGCTCGCTATATCTCTAACTCCAGTTCCAGGGAATTCAACACCCTTTTTCTGATCTCTGTGGGCA
>NW_008411381.1:0-271 GCF_000622305.1 Nannospalax galili | reverse complement strand
TCATTATTTTTCAAGTTGCATTGTCAGTGAATGAATGTGTCATGCTAGGATGCAACAACGTAAATATTTGATTTGAGAATTTTTATTCAAATAAAATCATAGCACACAGAAAAATTTTTAAAACTTTTTTGTTGAATCTTTGTGATTTTCATACACTATAATTTGATGGTATTTAGATCCCCTACCACACAAAATAATTTTATCTGCGGGCGGCTCATAAATATCTAACATTTATTTCAAAATTAACATTTAGCAGAATGTTTATATTGTG
>NW_008411380.1:0-271 GCF_000622305.1 Nannospalax galili | reverse complement strand
AGCACTGGCTGCTCTTGCAGAGGACCCAGGTTCAATTTCTAGCACCCACATGCAGCTAACAACCATCTGTAACTACAGCTCCAGGGAATCTGATGCCCTCTTCTGACTTTCTCAGGCAATGCACAACATGGGTACACTTACACACATGCAGGCAAAATACTCATACACACAAAATAAAATAAATAATAAATACAAAAGGGAAGATCAGAACAGAAATGAGTGAGATGGAGACTAGCAAATTAACAGAAAGGCTGATGAAGTGGAGAGCTGA
>NW_008411379.1:0-271 GCF_000622305.1 Nannospalax galili | reverse complement strand
AGGGGACAGCTTGTAGGAGAGTGAGTTCTCTCCTTCCACCATGTGGGTCCTAGGGATCGAACTCATACTATCAGCCTTGGCAGCAAGCACCTTTCCCCTCTGAGCCATCTCATCATCACTACATGTGTTATTTCTGATTCTTACTTCGTTGATGGAGACCAAGGTTGAAAGAGTTCTGCACTTGCCCAAGCTCACACACCTTCACAGTGGCAGTCAGAGATCAGCTTCATGTCCCCACTGACTCACAAGCTTATGCCTCTTCCTTATACAC
>NW_008411378.1:0-271 GCF_000622305.1 Nannospalax galili | reverse complement strand
GTTCTCAATAATGAAGCTTCCTCATGCAGAGGAGGGCCAGGAACACAAAAGGTAACAAATAGCCAAAGTGTAGCTATCAAGAGTCTGCTGAATGCTGGTCCTTGAATAGAATCCCTTCATTAAACTTTACCCACCCAAGGCTCAGGGACCATCATGAAGAGGGGGCGAAAGATTGTAACCCAGGAAGGGGGTGCGTGGCCATATGGAAACAGAGTCCTGGAAGCTCCTGGGAACCTGCTCATATGATTCTATGGCAATGGTGTCAGCAGAC
>NW_008411377.1:0-271 GCF_000622305.1 Nannospalax galili | reverse complement strand
ACCAAGTGGGTGCTGGGAACTGAACTGTGTCCTCTGGAAGAGCAGCCAGGGCCACTAAGTCAGCCCCAGCACCCCGCCCCATAGTTTCTTACTGATGAGTTCAGATAATCTTCCAACATCATCCTGCTAAGTAGGTGGAACTACAGGTACCCAGCACTGCTCTGTGGTCTGCTTCCACTAAGTTTTTACTTTCCACGTTGAAATAGTATTTTGAAACATTGAACTTAAAAAATGTACATTATTAAAATTAACTTTATCTTTCCTTTTTTTT
>NW_008411376.1:0-271 GCF_000622305.1 Nannospalax galili | reverse complement strand
CACAGGTCATCTTAGATTCCACTTTCTTCCTATCCTCTAACAAACCCAAAGCTACTGGAGAATCATCCTTTCCTTTGAGAAGTCATCACTTTTTAGATGGTAATGTCTGCATTAAATATTATTCCAGGTATCTGACTATTGATTTTCTTTTTCTTTTGCTTTTTGTGTCCTATGTACAAAGAATCACCTTTTGAAAATTAAAGTTATAGCCATCAATTTCTCTGGAACCTACCTGCTTTGTCTTCTGGTTATTTCTTAAACCTAGTCTAAA
>NW_008411375.1:0-271 GCF_000622305.1 Nannospalax galili | reverse complement strand
TTGAATAAATTGTAAACAAATGCATTTACCTACCTATTATCTTTATGCCTACAGTACTCAATAATTTTGACACATTGAGTGAACTATATTTTGACTGGGATTATTTGGATATGTCTCTTAACGTTTTTATTTTTCCTGAATGACCTGAAATATTAGTGAATATTTACTTATTAATGTCTTTTAAAGTTCCACTAACATGTTAGGTACTTTGGACCAAGTGACAATAAACAACAATAATAATACAAACATTGCTAGGAAATGCCCTGGTCCA
>NW_008411374.1:0-271 GCF_000622305.1 Nannospalax galili | reverse complement strand
AGTTGTGGAACTCTGCAGTGGCCTCCATCTGTTGCAAAAAGATGCTTCTTTGATGAGTGGTATATGGTATGATTGCTTGTAAATATAAGGATTCATATTTAGCGTATGTTATGAAATCTCATTTGTGTAGCAATACGACAGAGATAGGGTTTTCTCTAGGATAGATGTCCTCACCAACCATGTGTATTTGGCTGAGTTTACAGTGCCACCCATAAGTTTGCTCCCACGGAGAGGGCTTTCAATCCAATTAGACAGCTGTCGATTACCCCCC
>NW_008411373.1:0-271 GCF_000622305.1 Nannospalax galili | reverse complement strand
AACCCCAGATCAAGGCAATTTGAGGGACCCTGTTCCTCCTTTAGATGCAACTCTATCTCCTTGAGCTTCACCCCCAAAGGAAAGGAACTTGAAAACCTACAAAAATGGATTGATGGGCAAACTTGGGGCCTTAGGATATACACCACAGGGACTGATCCAGGAATGCTTTTATCCAGTCCGTCTTCAGGTGGGTCCAGTTTGGGGACCCAGATGGGGCTGACTTGGACAGTGTTACAGCCTATAGGATGACCAACACCAGCCTTAACTATTT
>NW_008411372.1:0-271 GCF_000622305.1 Nannospalax galili | reverse complement strand
TTTCAGGTCAACTGGGACTACAGGGAGAACAAACAAAATAAAATAGAAAAATACCACATTTGTGAAGCATTGGGCACAAGGAGGAGAAGAACGGCTAAAGCATGAACAACAACACAATAGAATCACAGAAAACTTGCAAAATCTAGGGAAAGAGATGGCCACTCGGACTCAGGAGGGACGGAGAAGTTCTGAAACCAAGACTGAAGAGAACACCGTCACACCACATTACAGTCAGAACACTGAACAAAGAGAGCAGAGAAGCTGTTGAAAA
>NW_008411371.1:0-271 GCF_000622305.1 Nannospalax galili | reverse complement strand
CGTGTACTCTTTCAGAAACCCCTGCATAGCTCAAAAGGACACTTCTTACCCTCATGTATAAAGTAACAAGACTCAGCCCATGTCTGCCATTCAGTAGATTTGTGACTCTGGGGAAGTCACATAACTGTACTAAGCCTGTTTCTTCATCTGTAAATAAGGATAACTGTGTTTTCACCATCAGAAGGAAGCTGGAAAAAGGACCTAGAAATAGAGAATAAAACAGAGAGACACCCAGTGAATGGTGCCTCTGTGGAAGTCTGTGAGGAAGCGT
>NW_008411370.1:0-271 GCF_000622305.1 Nannospalax galili | reverse complement strand
TAATATTCCATTGTATACACTACCACATATTGTGTGTGCTGGTGAAGATGGCACATCCCACAAGCATCCTGACCTGTCTCTCCAGGAACAACAACAATGCTGTCTATACACAACTCAAGGTAAGGAATTATGCTCTTACTGTCCTTCTGAGTTGCACAGTCTTAACTGTTTCATTTTGGGCATATCTGTGCATATGGCGTGAGGTCGGAACTCGGTTGTTTTGTATGTGGATATCTAATTGTTCCTGCACCACTTGCTGTGAGGATTAGTC
>NW_008411369.1:0-271 GCF_000622305.1 Nannospalax galili | reverse complement strand
CCTGAAATCCTGGCTCGGATCCAGGGACCCAGACCGGCTCACGCCCAGTCTACTCCGTCCCCGTCCCCCTCGCTCAGGCCCGCATTTCCACTACACAACCGCGTAAGCTGCTGCTGCTGCCGCTGCTGCACGTACCGGAGTGACCCCGCCACCGCCGCCACAGGTTCTGGAGGGCTGCTGCGGCCGCCGCTCCACGTTCCGGAGGGCGGCCACCACAGCCGCACAGTCCTGAGGGCCTCTGCCGCCACACGGTCCGGAGGGCCACAGCCAC
>NW_008411368.1:0-271 GCF_000622305.1 Nannospalax galili | reverse complement strand
ACTCTGTTGTATGAGAAAGCTTCACTGGTGAGAGTTGAGGGATGCACTAGTATTTTCTCTGCTCCCTGTTGTGCTATGTTTCAAAAGTCGTAGGTGTAGGGGTTCCACTGTAGATATGTCAACTAAGGCTATCGACAGAGCCTTTGGTTATCTCCTGGAACTCAAAGGCAAGTATACCATACACTATGCTTCAAAGAAGTTTCATTTTGCAACAGACGGAGGTTATTGCAGAGGACAACAACTGGTCACACACAGAAAATACACCTCAGAG
>NW_008411367.1:0-271 GCF_000622305.1 Nannospalax galili | reverse complement strand
GGGGACCAGTCTGTGGAACCACTGTGCTGCTAAGGGTTCCATGACCTCTGCCGCCCTCCACCACCATCTCCCTCACCTTGTACATGCTATCTGGTATGTTCTTGAAGTCCATCTGCAGCATGTTGCCCAGCAGAGGTAGCGACACGGGGCCTGGGGGGTAGCGGGCAGTCCAGCGCTGGCGCCGGTGCATCAGGTCCACCAACAGCAGGAAGATGGCCGTGAATACGATCAGAGGCCACAGTCCGTCCCCAGTCAGCAGTCCCATGTCTGC
>NW_008411366.1:0-271 GCF_000622305.1 Nannospalax galili | reverse complement strand
TTCTATTAGTATGCCACTGGTGAATAGCACAGCCGGCCTCAGGAGCCCTGAGTCAGAGTGCCTGTCCTTAGCTGTCTTCTCATTGGCATACTGCAGATCTCCATCACCAGAGGAGCCAGACTTCATTCTGTCTCTCTCAGGACAGAATGCCAGGAAGGGCTCTGACTAGTCTAGTCTGGGTGTGGCCTGGCTCCAGCCAATGAAGTAACTAGTATTTGGCATATACAGTGGTCATTTGCTTAAAAGCAGGAGAAATTATAACTAGTTAACA
>NW_008411365.1:0-271 GCF_000622305.1 Nannospalax galili | reverse complement strand
AGGCTGGCCTTGGTTTCACAGAGATCCACCTGCCTCTTCCTCCCAAGTGCTACGATTAAAGGCATCTGCTACCAAGCCTGGCTCTTTTTGAAAATATTTTTTTTCCTGTGACAGCGTCTCTCTGTAGCCTCAGCAGACCTGGATCACAGAGATCCACTTGCCTCTGCCTCTTGGCTTTTGGGATTGAAGAAAATGCCATGTGCCAGCAAGCCTGACTCTTTTTGAAAAAATTATTTTTTCGGAGACAGGGTCTCTCTGTAGCCTCAGCTGG
>NW_008411364.1:0-271 GCF_000622305.1 Nannospalax galili | reverse complement strand
TGTGACATCACAATGCTCATTGTGCCATCTCTATGCACATTTGTGTCATTAAAATGAACCATTGTGTCGTCATTATGCTCAATATGCAAACGTGGCACTCAATGTACCCTCACAGACCCCCAGTGTGACCTCACAGTGATTCATGGTGCCATCATAATGTTACAATATGACTTATCAATGTTCCATTTTGACATCACAATGTTCCAATGTGACATCATGGTCATCCAATGTGCCAACTCTATGGCCCCAAGTGCCATTATTTTGCTCCAAT
>NW_008411363.1:0-271 GCF_000622305.1 Nannospalax galili | reverse complement strand
CCCCTGCCTCTGCCTCCTGAGTGTTTGAATTAAAAGGCATGCACCCTCATAACTGGCCTGCCATTGATCCTCTTAAAACTAGGTCTTCAATACTCAGAAATTGAGAATACATCCCACCAAAAGTTTTACTGCTTAAACTTTTCCTCTTCAATGTTTTAATGTCATCCTGCTAAAATACTACAACTGACTCACAATGTAGTTTGCAAGCAGCAATCCTAATAACACTTGTCTTTTATGTAAGAGAAAAAGAGTATATTCCAAGAGATATTTG
>NW_008411362.1:0-271 GCF_000622305.1 Nannospalax galili | reverse complement strand
CGAGGAGAGTCAACACTCCTCCCTCAGTGAAGATGAATACTTCATTGAGGGAGGTATCTGAGCAGGTCAACTTCAAGAGTTCATTGAGATCACAGAAAAAGTGGGGGATAGTGTCAGCACAGAAGGACAGTCGGTACAGGAGCAGGGTATGCAGCAGGGCATGCATACAGGAGAAAAACCAAGATCCAGCCACCAATAAGTCACACAGCTCCTCGCTCAAGATGACCATGTAGTGCAGTGGGTGGCAGATGGCCACATACCTGTCATATGC
>NW_008411361.1:0-271 GCF_000622305.1 Nannospalax galili | reverse complement strand
CTCAGGGGAGGAACCTGGAGTACAAACCAGGGATGCACACTGCCTACTGGCATGCTACCCTGGCCTGTGCCCAGCCTGCTTTCTTATACAATATACAAGCACCAGCCTGGGGGTGGCATCACTCATAGTGGGCCGGGTCCTCCCACATCACTCAACAATCAAGGAAATCCCACACAGACATGACCACAGGCCAATCCAATGGAGGCAGCTCCTCAATTCAGATTCCCTCTACCCAGGTGTGTCAAGTTGACAAATAAAGGCATCTGTACAA
>NW_008411360.1:0-271 GCF_000622305.1 Nannospalax galili | reverse complement strand
AAAAAAATGCAGTTTTCCCTATCTAGGTGCTTAGCAATATCCTGAGATATATCATGTCTAGGTTTAGATTCAGATGAGTTCTCTGGTGTCTCAAGCGCTCTGTAGCTAACACAAATGACTTTTGTTCTATTATTGTGTGCTGACTGCTGGCTAACCTTCCATCTGGTTCACCCTACTGGCCATTTTCTGGGTGGCGTGGATTGTCAACAGGTGTTGGTTGGTGGGGAGGCACGATCTGATTAGTTACCTGACGCTCAACTTGCTGCCCCCC
>NW_008411359.1:0-271 GCF_000622305.1 Nannospalax galili | reverse complement strand
ATATGACATCACAATGCTCCAATGTGCCATCACTAGGTGCAATTGTGTCATGAACATGATCCATTGTGTCGTCACCATGCTCAATATGCAAACACAGTTCTCAATTTCCCCTTTTAATGCCCCTATGTGACATCACAATCGTCCTTCGCACCATCACAATGTTACTATATGACTTCGCAATTTTCCATTATGATATCAGAGTGCTCATTGTAAAATCACAGCACAGTTGTGATATTACCATCATCCACTGTGTCATAACCATGCTTAATAT
>NW_008411358.1:0-271 GCF_000622305.1 Nannospalax galili | reverse complement strand
GCAAAACTGGATCTCCACCTGTCAAAGAATGAGACTAAACCCCTATCTTTCACCTTGCACAAAAGTAAACTCCAAATACATAAAAGACCTCAATGTGAAGCCTGAAACTCTGAAAGTGTTAGGAGAACACATTGGTAATAACCTACAAGATAGAGGTGTAGGAAAAGATTTTTCTAAACTGAACATCAATTGCTCAGGAAACATGGTCAAGAATCTACACATGGGACCTCATTAAACTAAAAAGCTTCTATACATCAAAAGAAGCAACCAA
>NW_008411357.1:0-271 GCF_000622305.1 Nannospalax galili | reverse complement strand
TAAAAAAGTATCAACATCATTTTCCTTATCCCTTCCTTTATCTGTTTGTTTCTTAGACTATAGATGACAGGATTTAAGAATGGAGGAACAATGGTATAAAGTACAGACAGAATCATGTCTTGAACCACTTCTGTGATGACTGGAGGTCTTACATACACACATGCACCAGAGCTAAAGAACATAGTCACCACAATAATGTGAGGGACACAGGTGGAAAATGCTTTTCCTCTCTCTTCTTTGAGAGGAAACTTCAAAACAGTTAAAAATATGT
>NW_008411356.1:0-271 GCF_000622305.1 Nannospalax galili | reverse complement strand
CCCCCAGGACAACAGGACCCCTACCGTGTATATTTTGGGAGACTCCCTTGACATTTCTTTTTAGTCATGCCCTCCTGCCCAGCCCTTCTGCTTGGTAGGGACCATATGCAAAAACTCTCTCTCCCTCTCCTTCCTCCTTCTCACAGTCTTCTCCTCACACCCATAGCTCCACCCCCTCAAAACTAGGACCTGGCCACTCCCAGCATCCGAGGTCAACCTCAAGGTCTGGGATACCTCTGCTCTGGGACTGGCTTCCCACCACTCTCCTATT
>NW_008411355.1:0-271 GCF_000622305.1 Nannospalax galili | reverse complement strand
TTTGTCTGCTTGAGTTTGCATGGGACTTGTGCATGTTGACACCATTGCTATAGATTCATATGAGCAGGGTCCCAAGAGCTTGTAAGACTCTATTTCCATATGGTTCTAGCTCTTCCCTGGCTCTTACAATCTTGCTGCCCCTTTTTTCACAATGCTCCTTGAGTCCTGGGTGGGTAAAGTTTAATATAGGAGTTCCTTCCAAGGACCAGCATTCTGTAGACTCTTTTAGTCTCTATGCTTTGGCCATTTGTGACCTTTTGTGTTCCTGGCC
>NW_008411354.1:0-271 GCF_000622305.1 Nannospalax galili | reverse complement strand
CCATACCCAAGGGCAGCTGCAGACTTCTCAAGCTAGGAAGTCCCCTTGCTTGATTTTCTGTGGAAGGCTTTCCTAGCGCTGCTTCTCTAATGAAGAACTAATTTAGAACTCATCTGGAAAGATGACTTCGAAGTTGAGAACACTGGCTCAAAATACAAATAAACAAATAAATAATAAAAATGTCTCCTGGTAAGTGTATTTGGGGGAAAAGCCTTTGAAGACCATTAGAAAGATGAGGGGTTTTGGGGGGTGCCTTTTTGAGACAGGGTCT
>NW_008411353.1:0-271 GCF_000622305.1 Nannospalax galili | reverse complement strand
TACATGTGTGTGAATACACAAAGACACATAAATGAAATAAAGCTTTTAAGAATAAAGAATAAATGAATGTTCATTCTGAACACAGTCAAGAGAATGGTCAAAGGAGTTCAGAACTATTTTAGTTTGATCTAGGAAGGAGGCACAATCATTTGTTTGAAGCTATCAAGGTATTGTCTCAAAATTAGCCTCTGTTTGATAAATCTAAACTGCAAATTTCAGAAGTTTATCTTTATCAGCATTTCAATTTGATTAGAATGAATATGTTTTATAT
>NW_008411352.1:0-271 GCF_000622305.1 Nannospalax galili | reverse complement strand
AGCATTGTGATTTACAATGGAGCATTGTGATGTCACATTTGAGCATTGTGAAGACACATGGGATCATTGTGATGTCACATTTGGTGAATATGTGGAGACATGGCACGCCGTGTTTGCATACTGAGCATGGTGACCACACAATGGATTGTGGTGATGTCTCAATGAATAATTGTGATGACACATTGGAGATGTGATGTCACATTGGCGGATTGTGATACGGCACTGAGCACCGTGTTTGCATTTTCAACATGGGGATGACAAATTGGATCAT
>NW_008411351.1:0-271 GCF_000622305.1 Nannospalax galili | reverse complement strand
TTGTCAACTGCCATTGGTGTGTTAGGAAGAGTCCTCAGCCAGGCATCAGCAGGCTTTCACTTGAAGGGGTGGTGGATGCAGAGGTACCACGACTGTCAGGTGAGGGGACCTGGATGGAAAGTGACAGAGGTGTGGAACGAGGGACCTAGGATGAGGGATTGGAGGAGGGAAGGACAGGAAGTCAGACATGAATATCTTATAAATTGCAAACATACAGAGCAAGGAATGGACTAAGCAATGAGAGCCAAAGACAGGACAGGAAAGGGGGCAC
>NW_008411350.1:0-271 GCF_000622305.1 Nannospalax galili | reverse complement strand
GGACAACCTGAAACAATGGTAAACCAGCGCTACTTGTCTCTGAAAGGAAATGCAATTAAAATTATAAAAAGTTAATAAAATTATATTATCCATAAACAGTGAAAACATATTCTATGAAATTTGCATATAAAACCTATCCTAAGTAAAGTTCAATGTGTAAGCTTCCAGTTTTAATTTGATCTCTATAGTTGGAGCTATATACACTGTCATTATCAGATAATGTCTATGCAACTGAATGCCATTAGTGACCTCCATTTTGACTAGACTCATA
>NW_008411349.1:0-271 GCF_000622305.1 Nannospalax galili | reverse complement strand
TGTGCCTGACCTCCACACCTGGCCCCTAGCTTCCTTGTGGTCACTTCCATGTGCCACCATGGCCATCTCCCATCTACGTCAACCCCCTCTCCAACACATACACAAGCACATGGCTCCTGCCCTCCATTTTTGTGTCCATGATGATTACACAGAGGGATTTTGCCACCTAGGAGACAGTCCATCAAATGCAGTGCTGTATGACCCGCCTCCTACCCACAAGCCTTATGCTCTCACAAAGTCTCCACCATCTTTCTTCTTCATTTCCCAGCAA
>NW_008411348.1:0-271 GCF_000622305.1 Nannospalax galili | reverse complement strand
TTCCAGGACAGCTGGGGCTACAGGGAGACCCTGTTTTAAAAAAACCAAAAAACATCATTATTGAAACAATGAAGGTATTTTGCTGGGCCAGTCATTGCTGTGGTTCATAGGCTTTAAAGCTGTGTGAGACTACTGTCTGCTTTTCTCCCTTGGTGGCATAGTTAGCACCTTCTGATACTATAAGTGTTAGCCTCAGGCCAGTTCTACCTCAGTTTCTTCAGCAATAGGGTCTTATTTTCAAGTTCTGGGAGGCAATCAAAGGCTATGCTAA
>NW_008411347.1:0-271 GCF_000622305.1 Nannospalax galili | reverse complement strand
TGTATGGTAGTCTGAATGAAAAGTCCTCCACAGGCTCATGTATTTGAACACTTGGTCCCCAGTTGGTGGCACTGTTTAAGGAGGTTATAAAACTATTAATATGTGCAGTCTTGCTGGAGGAAGCATGTCACTAGGGACTTTGAGAATTGATAGCCTTGCCTCACTCCTAGTTCACTCTCTCTGTTTCGTGTTTGAGGTTCAAGATGTGATCTCTCAGCTTTCTGCTCTGATCTCTCACCTGCTGCCATGCCTACCCCACCATGACAGACTC
>NW_008411346.1:0-271 GCF_000622305.1 Nannospalax galili | reverse complement strand
AGTGTCAGATACCCTGGAACTGGAATTACAGATGGTTGTGACTGGTCATATGAGTCCTGGAGTGGAACCCAGTCCTCTACAAGAGCAGCAAGTGCTCTTAACTGTTGAACCATCTTTCCAGCCTCCCCCACCTACCCATCCCCCACCCTCATTGAGGCTTTCGGAGTGCATGTTCCACATGCACTCTGCACATTGGTAGTATACCCAGTTATGCAGTATGTTGGTGTCTGTGCTGGATAGCTTTAGTGTCAACTTGACACACCTGGGTTGA
>NW_008411345.1:0-271 GCF_000622305.1 Nannospalax galili | reverse complement strand
TCTAACCAAAAAAGAGAAAAGACCCAAGTTAATAAAATTAGAAATGACAGAGAGACAGTAAAAGAGACACTGAGGAAATTCAGAGGATTGTAAGGACATAACGTCCAGGAAGCCTTTATTCTACCAAATTGGAAAATTTAAGAAATGGACAAACTTCTTAATGTATGACATGCCAAAGTTAAACCAAGAGAGAGATAAAATTAAACAGATTTAGCACAAGTAACAAAACTGAAACAGCAATAAAAAAACCTTTCAGTCAGAAAAAAAAAAG
>NW_008411344.1:0-271 GCF_000622305.1 Nannospalax galili | reverse complement strand
AAAAAAAAAATGCAGACCTACACACCAATTACCTTTTAAAGAAAATAGAAGATTCCAGTCTATTAGAATCTACTAAAATGAAAGTCTCCTTTAACTCTTATCAAAGAAAAGCAACCTGAAATAACATACTATTTACACATTCTGCTCTTAAATGTTATTCCATTTCCAGGTTATAAGGCCAGTTATCCTGGCACTGTTCCATGGGACCTCTCACTTCATTTTGCTACCACAAAATTGGAACCAGCGAAATTCAAGAATGCTAAAAAAAAAA
>NW_008411343.1:0-271 GCF_000622305.1 Nannospalax galili | reverse complement strand
AGATCAGAATACCAGCGAGCACAGCTTCATGTCAAAGTTCTTCACATTTTCATTTTAAAGAGAACAGAATGCAACAAGCCCCTGTTCTCTTGGGCTTGACCACAAGGCCATTTCAGCTTTTTCCTAACACTCCAGAAATAGGCTTCAGATTCCCAGTGACTCTGTTATCTACAATGTGAAGCTTTCTGTATAAGGCATAATGGATCATAGGAAGGAAAATCCCTGGAGCAGACCATCTCACCATCTGATCTTCAGAGTTTCACAACTCTCC
>NW_008411342.1:0-271 GCF_000622305.1 Nannospalax galili | reverse complement strand
GGGAGCAACAGCATTAGCTTGCATAAATAGGAAAGCAAAAAATTATTTAAAGCAAAATGCTAACTTTATCTGGTAGGGCTTTCAATAGACTGCAGGTAGCCACAATAAATGCAAAAACTACAGCATAAAAGTCAGAGGGCAAGAGGTTAAAAGAATCAGTGAGGCTGTGAGGTTTCTACATTTAAGTGGTAGAATACTGACTTTAAACAGACTATGAAAGGATACACATGTAAGTTCTAAATCCTAGAGCAACGACCAAATTAAAAAAAAA
>NW_008411341.1:0-271 GCF_000622305.1 Nannospalax galili | reverse complement strand
TACATGATTTGGCCATATGTCAGTTCCAGACTCTGGTCCCGCAGTTCAATTCCTTTCTCCATGACACTGTGCCTCAGTGGCATTTCCCGTTACTTTCCCAAGGCCTTAGCCATTCACTGGGAGCTTTCAGGAGGCCGGTTAGACAGAGACGGGTAAGATCCTCTCAGAGGAAAGTGGGATGCCGACCTCCCCGAACGGCTTTCACTCTGGCAGAGGACACCCTAAGACAGGCACGGTCATTCCATCCCAAGTCTTGGCATGTACTTCATCT
>NW_008411340.1:0-271 GCF_000622305.1 Nannospalax galili | reverse complement strand
CCAGGCTGGTCTTGAACTCACAGAGATCCGCCTACCTCTGCCTCCCGAGTGCTGGGCCTTTTCTATTTTATATGCTATTTTTAACCTTTTATTTCTAAGGTTTCTCATTGGTTCTTTCCCAAGGTCACTTGTTTTCAGTTTATATCTACTTACTTTCTGTTCATCGTCTTTGTAAGTATTAGTTCTTCTCTTAAAATTCTTTGACAATACTTGATGTACATATTCTTAAGTTTCCTTGTGCTGTGTTCCTCAACATTGTTCTGTGAGGGCA
>NW_008411339.1:0-271 GCF_000622305.1 Nannospalax galili | reverse complement strand
GGCATCCTTCAAATCTCACCAGCAAACTTCTTTATAGAACAAAGTGCAGTGTGCACAGAAAGCCACACCTGGCTAATTGTGAGAGAACAGGAGACTGCAGAGAGTGTGTCCTGCTGTAGAAATCCTATATTAGAATTCACCGACCACCTTCTCAGGGGCCATTATGGAAGAGGATGTGGAAAGATTGCAATAGCAGTGTGACCATAGGGAACCAGTTTTGAAACCACTGGAAGCATGCTCATGTGAACTTGTGACAATGGTGGCATTGAGC
>NW_008411338.1:0-271 GCF_000622305.1 Nannospalax galili | reverse complement strand
ATAGAGTATTTGAGTGTCACTGCATCAGTAATGTGCACATGTGGCTAGGCACTCTGTGTACTGGAGGAGATAGGAAATGTTGACAGGGCAGGAGCAGGGCCGAGTTGACCAGGCCCAGATCTGGCCTCACAGGATGCCTCTGGACCAGAGGCTTAAGATCCAAGAAGGGAGACCCTGTCTCTGAACTGAGCTGTGAGTGTGGCTGGGAGGGCACAAAGGAGGAAGAAAACCAGCTTCACTTTGCTCATGGAGACTTGCAGTTTAAATCCTG
>NW_008411337.1:0-271 GCF_000622305.1 Nannospalax galili | reverse complement strand
GCTTGCATAGCCTACTTTAAAGTTGTCCAGCATCACCTGGAGGACTGCCTGGGCCTGACACCTGGACTGGGACCAACCCATCTGAAATTTTATATGTGCCTAGGATGTATGAAATTTGTGCATAGAAGGGGGTAGAGAGTCTCTCCCTTGTTCAGACGCTTTCTTGCTGGTCACCTCTCGGTGTCCTTAAGAGGTCTTATCTTAGGCCCACACGTATAAACCCCATGCTCAGTCACTCGAAGGTGAGTGCCTTTGTAGGTTACACGACCTC
>NW_008411336.1:0-271 GCF_000622305.1 Nannospalax galili | reverse complement strand
AGGAATAGAAGAAAGTTTCACCAGCAAATCTTCCTTATACAACAGAATGCAATGCACACAGGAGGGCACAGCTGGCTAAGTTTTAGAGAATAAGAGACTACAGAGTGTCTGTCCCTGGACAGGACTCCTATATTAAATCTTACCCACCTATGGCTCAGGAGCCACTTTGGAAGAGGGGGTGGAAAGATTTCAAGGGCCAGATTTCAAGATTTCAAGGTTGGGGAATGAACATAAGGAAACAGAGATTTTCAGGCCACTGGAAACATGCTCT
>NW_008411335.1:0-271 GCF_000622305.1 Nannospalax galili | reverse complement strand
GCTACTCTGCTTGGTAGGGCAGGTTTGTATGACTGGGCAAAGCTTGACAAGATTCTAAGATCTACACAATGCATTGAAAGAGAAATCCTGGATGGATTTAGGGTCTTTATGTTTCTTTAACATTCCTATCATTTAAAAGTACATTTTCTTTGTACAAATGATGTCATAGATACTGTCAGTGTTATGCTAAAGGTAGAAATTCTTACACTGAATTCAGTGCCATTTTGGATTAACACACCACAAACAATTAGCTCTGAGACATAGCCTTGGA
>NW_008411334.1:0-271 GCF_000622305.1 Nannospalax galili | reverse complement strand
TCTAATCATGTGGTTATTAAATAATTTAAAAAATAAATAAATAAATAAAATAAATATAAAAAACAATAGGCATGTAATCTTAAAAGTTTTTTAAAAAAGAGAAAAAATATATCAGAGCCATTTGGAAGTAAATTCTAATCCCAAACTGTTCAAACAGATAATTTCTCTCATTGGGATAATCTTTCTTATAAATAAAATCAATATTAAATTTTCTAAAGATCAATGTGTACTAACAGTTCCAGCAGCAATGGACAACTTGAAACTGGATTTT
>NW_008411333.1:0-271 GCF_000622305.1 Nannospalax galili | reverse complement strand
GCCATACAGCCCTCAGGTAAACATATGCACTAATGTTCAGACACCATATTTGCATTACTTAGGGGGTTTGAGAAGAAACACATTTCCCTCTGGGTTTCCTAACCACCCACTCTTCATTCACCTCTACTTCTCTCCCCCAATGGACCTCCCTCCTCCCTCCCCAGGCAAGTGTCTCCATTATCCTCCTCCCCAGAATAACACTTGCCCCCTTCCACTCCCCCTCTCCTGAGTTTGCTCCTCACCCATCCTGGCCTCCTGCTTGCCCCTCCCT
>NW_008411332.1:0-271 GCF_000622305.1 Nannospalax galili | reverse complement strand
TCAGAGGGGGCAGCTGACACGACCATCTGCAAGTCAGGGGGGCAGGTGACACGACCGTCTATACCTCAGAGGGGGTAGATAACACGACCCTCTTTACGACAGAGGGAGCAGGTGACACTACCATCTACACATCAGAGTGGGCAGGTGACACGACCATGTGCAAGTTAAAGAGGGCAGGTGACATGACCATGTGCACACATAAGAGGACAGGTGACAGGAACATGTGTACATCAGAGAGGGCAGGTGACACGACCATGTGCACATCAGAGAG
>NW_008411331.1:0-271 GCF_000622305.1 Nannospalax galili | reverse complement strand
GGAGGGAGGGACATGCAAGGGACCACAGTGTCAGGGGAGGACAGAAATCAGGAGAGGGAGGATGGGGGGAGTTGTGTGTTGTTAGGAGGAGGTTGAGGATATTGAGAAGCTGGATAATGGAGGAACAAGGTCATATGGGAAGAAAACTAGTAGAGATATAAGAAAGTTTGGGGACTAGGAAACCTAGAGGGAAACGTGATGCCCCCCAAAAAACCTCATGAGAAATGCCCATATATTGTTTAAACATTAGTACCTACATATACCTAGGAAC
>NW_008411330.1:0-271 GCF_000622305.1 Nannospalax galili | reverse complement strand
TGCAGCAGGGATGGAGAATCTTAACCTGCCCGTGAAAACACACCGGAAGTCCTCTGTGGCTCCAGACCACTGTGGAGAGGCCGCATGTTGAAGAATCAAGACCGATCTCTGGGACTGCTATGGAGGCTTTGTTAAGAATGCTTTAAGAATGGCTCTGCCAAGATCAAGTTGGCAATATTCTAGCTCCTCCCTAGCTGAGGAGCTGGGTGGCTTTAGTGTGAACTTGACTCACCTGGGTTGAGGGAGCCTCAGTTGGAGAATTGCCTTCATT
>NW_008411329.1:0-271 GCF_000622305.1 Nannospalax galili | reverse complement strand
ATCTCATTAGAACAGAACAAAATTACAATTCAATAGAAATAGAAACTGCAGAAAAAGAGGAAACACAGGGAGACTGAATAATGTACTTTTGAATGATAAATAGATCATTAAACAAATCAGTATTCAAAGTTTTAAAATTCAGAAATCAAATTATGATGAAAATAGAACAAGCCCCATACATTAGAGCATTAGGGCACATTTAAGCAGGGAATTAATCTTTATTAGAATGTGCAATCTGAAACCAGACAAGAAGTTAATAATGAAAAACGAT
>NW_008411328.1:0-271 GCF_000622305.1 Nannospalax galili | reverse complement strand
TTCCCTATGTCTTATGACTAATTTTAGTTTGAAGTAGATTTTTGTCAGATATTAGAAGAGCTTCTACTGCTAGTTTTTTAGTTCCATTTGCTTTGAATAATGCTTTCTACTCTCTTAACTTTAAGATGGTGTGAATTGTTGTTGGTGAAGTGTGTTTTGTGCAGCAGCAAACCCATTTATCTTGTTTTCTAATCCAATTCACTTTTCAGTGTCTTTTTATTGGGGAGTTGATACCATTAATATCGAGTGTTATTATTGATCAATTTTAAAT
>NW_008411327.1:0-266 GCF_000622305.1 Nannospalax galili | reverse complement strand
TGTGTGTGTGTGTGTGTGTGTGTGTGTGTGTGTGTGTGTATGTGTGGCACTCAGTCAGAGGAAAACCTTGAGTATCCATCCTTACCTTCCACCTCATATGAGGCAGGGTCTGTCTTGTTTGCCATAGCTCCAGGCTAGCAGGCCACCATGTTTTCAGGGGAGTCTCCTGTCTGCTGACAGACATCAGGCTTTCGCATGGGTTCTAGGGATCTGAATTCAGGTCACCAGGCTTGCTGAGCCATCTATCTAGCCCCTTTACTTAGTTT
>NW_008411326.1:0-271 GCF_000622305.1 Nannospalax galili | reverse complement strand
AGTTAATTAATAGAGAGCACATATAAAACCCACAATGCCCTTACTTACTAGAATTGTTTTTGACAGTGCCATGGTATTGTAACTCTAGCTCACCTTGAACTAACAACTATGTAGCCTAGACTGGGCCCCCAATTCAAAATCCCCCTGGTTAAGCCTCCAAAGATGATAGACATGCACTACCACACCTGGTAGGATTAATTTTTTCTTTTTTCTTTTCTTCTTCCCTGTATTAGTCAGGGTTCTCCAAAGAAACAGAACCAGTAGAATGAAT
>NW_008411325.1:0-271 GCF_000622305.1 Nannospalax galili | reverse complement strand
CATTAGAGGCACTACGTAAGGTCTGGTAATCACTCCTGAAGGAAAATAGAGTGAGAGCCTCAGGGAAGACACATTAAATAGTTAAAATACAAGCAAAACAATGTGCGAAGTAACTTTGTAGCAGATCCCTAAATTACTTACGATGTATTCCCTATTTAACCAACCTTGGCCCTGAGATTAAGCCTATCATTCTATGGGAAACTGAACTTTGAACTAACAGGGCTAAATTCCATTCACACACAGGCATAAGAAATGAATAAAAACTGTAATT
>NW_008411324.1:0-271 GCF_000622305.1 Nannospalax galili | reverse complement strand
TTGGGGTGGGTCCAGATGGGGGAGGGGGTATAAAGGTAATTAAGATGGTTTGTATGAAATGCACAAGAATTTAACAAAAATATACATAAAAGAATCTGCCCCCAGAAGATCCAAGAGTTAAGGAGGGTTGAAGACCAGTACATAGAGCTGTGGCATGTTGTGTTAGTACAAGTGGTATATGTTTTGCTGCTGATATCATTCTCCGCTAACCTCAGACTCTAGTTTCTTCAGCATTGAAATGCTGAAGACCAGCAACTCTTTAGGAATCTTT
>NW_008411323.1:0-271 GCF_000622305.1 Nannospalax galili | reverse complement strand
ACTGTGGAGCAGTGGCATTCCTACATTGTGCTGTTCGTGTGCACCAATCCCGAGTAGTCCTTGAATGCAAGTGCTTCAGTTTGGTGTTTCATGGGCTCAGCAGACTCTTCTGCACTGGGTTTTGCCTCTCCAGGAGCTGAGATCCTGCAGACAGCCATTTGCCGAGCATTGTGTTTGGGCCCTGCTTGCCTCTTCTCACTGTTCTGGACACCATCTTTTCTGTTTTTATCCCCCATGAGACCTCTGGTCGGTGGTCTTGGTAGATGCAGCA
>NW_008411322.1:0-271 GCF_000622305.1 Nannospalax galili | reverse complement strand
AGGGACAGGGACAGGGACAGGGACAGGGAGGAAAAAACTTAGGAAAGGGCTATCACTATACTCCCAAGATGTAGGTGCTTAAGTATCTTCACAACATGTATAGATATCTATCTATCTATCTTTCCACCCCTTCATCACTCTCTCTATCGATGGATGATAGATGATAGACAGATGATAGATAGATGATAGATAGATGATAGATTGATGATAGATAGATAGATGATAGATAGATGGATAATAGATGATAGATATAGATAGATGATAGATAGAT
>NW_008411321.1:0-270 GCF_000622305.1 Nannospalax galili | reverse complement strand
TCTCTCTCTCTCTCTCTCTCTCTCTCTCTCTGTATGTGTGTGTGAATAGATCAGGGGATAGGTGCTATATAGAACTGCCTTCAACTTTTTCTCCAAAGTAGGACACCACAGATGATTTCCAAGTGCCCAGAATAATTATCCATCATGAATAAACAGTAAAACAGGGTAACATATCTTATCTTTGGAATTCCCAGAGAACAGTCTGAAGAAGTACTTGATTATCCCACCTCACCTTAGAAAATTCAACAAAGTTCCAAACGAGTGGTGGTG
>NW_008411320.1:0-271 GCF_000622305.1 Nannospalax galili | reverse complement strand
ACGTGGTATTACAGTCCTCCTCAGCTTAAAGGAGGACATACTCTACACTGCGTGGTCAGTTTGATGTCTTTTATAAGTGAAACCCAAATCATGTGACCTTCATCACTGCCTTAATTCCAGATCATGCACTTCAGAACATGAGGCATAATATTAAAAGATACATTTCAAAACGTGTCCTAAGAGCTTGAGCATGTAAAATAATTTTGATATTAATAAATATATGAGAATTCTATGAAAAGTAGATGGTTTTCTTTTTAATAAAATTTGTGTT
>NW_008411319.1:0-271 GCF_000622305.1 Nannospalax galili | reverse complement strand
CAGTAGCGGGAACTCCTCGACAGTCCATGGCCTCTCCAGTCATGGGTATTTGGCTATGTTTACAACACCAGGAATGATTTCCCCCTACCCCAATTACACCATTGTTGATTTACCCTCAAGACAAAAAGTGCCACTATCACACCAACAGGGATGTTTTGCTGGGTTGGTCATTGTGGTTCATAGGCTTTATACCTGAGTAGGATCATTGATTGTTTTTCCCCCTTGAAAATTTGCAGAGCACCTTCTGATTCTAGGAGAGCTAGTCCTCAGG
>NW_008411318.1:0-271 GCF_000622305.1 Nannospalax galili | reverse complement strand
AAAAAATCATTTTATAACCTAAAATGGCCATTTGACTAAAAGAATATATTTTTTAAATTCTTAAAATAAGCTTAATCCTTTACCTGTGGTGTCCAGCAAACAGAAAATGGAACAGGAAAGTCCACAACACAGTCCGGGGCTTCTGCAGGGTACTGTGGGAAACATAACAGTAGGTCACTGCTGTTTCTGTATGACAGCTTCGTATAAGGTGTTTCAGAAAAGCTAGCCAGTAGGAAAAGCACTAGAGCTTCAAATATGCAACATATGTTTT
>NW_008411317.1:0-271 GCF_000622305.1 Nannospalax galili | reverse complement strand
AAGGATGGATGAGAAAGCCTGAAGGACTTTTAGAGAGGAGGACATTCTCTATGCCCACCAGGGGCTCTGCTACTCAACTCTGCATCTCATCTCCCTTGAATGCACTCAGTGGCAGATCAGCATTTGGAAGCAAGCCCACCTCCCAGAAAACTAACCAGGACCCTTGGACTGGACTGCATGCTTGCTTCCTCCCTTCAGCGTCCACACAAACATGACTATATTGTACAAATGCTCCTTCATACACTCATTCCAATAAATCCACTGTCAGTTG
>NW_008411316.1:0-271 GCF_000622305.1 Nannospalax galili | reverse complement strand
GTGAGCTTTTGTTAATATGTTAAAATGCCTAATGGATAGTGAGGGCTTACCAGAAATGAAATAAAATTAAAGTTACCCTTGTTTAATGTGGTAATCTGGTTGCCACCACTTGATTTATAGTTCTTATTTGCTATCATGTGATCTGGATCTATAATAAATAAAATAACAGAAATCAAGGTGTGTTTCTGTTTGATAATTTTTTTTGAAGAGCAATACTTTTTAAACATTGAATTTCATAGAACAAAATACATTTTAAAAAGGAGAGCCGGGC
>NW_008411315.1:0-271 GCF_000622305.1 Nannospalax galili | reverse complement strand
CAAAATTAGCTGACAAGCCAATTTGGGTGTGGAAATTTTCACTTCAAAATGAAAAGCTATAGGCAATCATGAGTACAGAGGAAAGCAGTATCAATTTTCTCCATGGACACGCTCCCATAGAGGCTGTCTAATCCCAAGTGGGCAGCCCTAAACACAGGTACAATACATATAGCACCACACAATGGAGTCAGTGAAATATGTACATACATATATTTGTGTGTGTATATGTAAAACACTATATTATTATTGTTATACACATATGTGTGTGTGT
>NW_008411314.1:0-271 GCF_000622305.1 Nannospalax galili | reverse complement strand
AATTTTTGTTATTAATTTATTATCTTTTGAAACTGTGACTTGCTGTGTTGCACAGGGTGATCTTGAAATCCTGGGCTGTAAAGACTCATACATCTCTCTGCTGGGATGCCAGTGGGCACTTCCACACCTGACTTGATTCAAGAAATTTTAAGTCCTCCTTTGAGTTTCTTCAGTGTCACTGTTCTTTCTGTTGACTAGCATGTTGCTCGTGTTCCATGAATTCCTGGTTTCATTTCTGGTGTTTCTTTTGTTTTTAAAATTTAATTTTATT
>NW_008411313.1:0-271 GCF_000622305.1 Nannospalax galili | reverse complement strand
GCCCCATGTGCCATTGTATTGTTTCAATGTGCCATCATAATGCTAACCTACGACATCTCAGTGCTCCTTTGTGACATCATAATACTCCAATGAACCCATACAATCGGCCCCGTGCTAATATATTGCTCCAATATACTATAAAAATGCTACAATAAGACTTCTCATTGTTCTGTTATAACATCACGATGCTCCAGTGTGCTAACACTATGGTCCCAAAAGTGCCATCACAATGTTACACTATGACTTCACAATGATTCATTGTTACATCACA
>NW_008411312.1:0-271 GCF_000622305.1 Nannospalax galili | reverse complement strand
TTTTGGGTTAATAGAGAACTCAACACCATTATTTCTTCCAGTTCATGCACACACAGTGTCGTCAATGTCTTTCCATTATTTGTGTCTTCTTTAATTTCTTCCAGCAATGTTTCAATTTTTCAATGTACAAGTATTTCACTTCCTTGGTTTATGTTTATTCCTAAGTATTTTATTCTCTATACCGCTGTTGTGAATGGCTTAGTTTTCTAAGATTCTAAAACCTTAAAAAATAATTTTACTTTATTTATTTATTTATTTAATTTATTTATTT
>NW_008411311.1:0-271 GCF_000622305.1 Nannospalax galili | reverse complement strand
TATCTCCAAAATTATTAAGATAATTACTTCTTTATATAATTCAGTTTCTTTATTTTCTTTGGTAGTGCTGGCAATCAAACCCAGGGCTTCGAATATGCTAGGCAATTTAAGTCCAACTGCTAACCAACTCCAATCAAAAAGAATGACAACCCAGGTGCAATATTGACAGCAGACGAACACTGCAGGAAGTTTGGGTACATGAATGTTCAGCTTCATGTAAACTAGCCAAATAAATGACACATGTTGTCCAAGCTATTGGTGCAATATACAG
>NW_008411310.1:0-271 GCF_000622305.1 Nannospalax galili | reverse complement strand
TGTCTGTGTGTGTGTCTATGTGTGTCTGTGTGTGTGTCTGTATGTTTGTGTCTGTGTCTGTGTCCCACTTGAAACTGGATTCTGAAACAGAAACAGGCAAATGAATTTTTGTGGTGACCACAAACACCAAACCGGCTCACCCTGACAAGTCAGGTGCTGAGGACTGACTGGGAACTGCTGTGAAACCAACTTCTCTGCCACTCACACTTTGGGCAGGAATAGTTCCTGTTCAGCTTTACCAACTGAACCCTTCCATGTCAGAAGAAGCCTC
>NW_008411309.1:0-271 GCF_000622305.1 Nannospalax galili | reverse complement strand
AAAAAAAATGAGTTTACAGCTATATATAAAAACAGATTTCTTCATCCACCAATAAATATCTTAAACTAAAAGTAGAACACCTCCCCCGCCTCAATTTCCTCTTTTAAGAATATACCGGAAGGAAACGTATTTACTCTGATAGGAAAGGAAAAGTTAAACAGCACATCGAGAAATCATCTGTTGCTGACTCCAGAATCTCGTGTGATAAGACAAATTGATGACATCAGGAGATTAATTTTCAGTCCAGCATGGACAGGCAAGGGGCATTTTA
>NW_008411308.1:0-271 GCF_000622305.1 Nannospalax galili | reverse complement strand
AACCAGAACCATCCAACTTACAAGACAAGATCATAATTTCTATGTCTGAAACTAATTTCAACTTTCTTTTACAACCTTTAAAGAATGGCAGATAACCTTTGCTGGTTTTTTAGGATAACCGTCTGTCTTTCTTCCATGTGGAATTCCATTACTTCCTAAGCAAATATTTTCATCCATAAATGTACATCTTATTCCTAATGTACTAACAATTATTTTCATATGGAGACAACAAGTAAGGCAAAGGAACTATTACATGATATGACGTTGCTGG
>NW_008411307.1:0-271 GCF_000622305.1 Nannospalax galili | reverse complement strand
GGGTTTGTGTCAGTGCAGGATTAGATTAGGTGAGGATTGGGGTTTTGGTTATGGTTAGGGTTAAGGCTAGGCTTAAGTCTAGGTTTAGGCCTAGGTCTAAGTTTAGGATTAGGTTTAGTATTAGATTTAGGTTTAGGGTTATTTCTAGGGTTATGTTTATGGTTAAGGTTCGGTAAACTTTAGGATTATGATTATGACTAGATTAGGGTGAGTTTGGGGACTAGGGTTAGGTTAAAGTTTAGGTTTAGTTTTAGGGTTCAGGTTATGTTTA
>NW_008411306.1:0-271 GCF_000622305.1 Nannospalax galili | reverse complement strand
AGGTTTTTCACTTTCCACAGTCTATATATTGTAGGAGGGAGCAGGTTAACTAGTAAGGCCTAAGAACGCACAAAGTGGAGAGTAAGGGCACTGTGCATATCAAGCACTGCAGGGATAGCAGATCTAGCCGGACAGGGAAGAGAAAAGCTCCTCTGACCTTGGAGAAGAGTCAGGAAAGGCCTACAGTGTGAGGAACTGGCCACTGGAGCCTGAGGAAGAGCCTCTGAGACAGGGTCAGAGTGTGGCTCAGCTATAAGAACCCCAGGCAGGT
>NW_008411305.1:0-271 GCF_000622305.1 Nannospalax galili | reverse complement strand
GTTAAAAGTCCCTTCAGGGGGCCATCCAACATTGAAGGAGGGCCAATCAATAAAGTTGTCCATTTTTTTTTCTTTACATCTACACTATTGTTATGGGAAGATGGGGTGTTGCCCATAGTATTTATCAGTTCCGTCCGTTTCGTCAACAAAGAAATTCGAATGAATATCACAAGAAACAAGAACGACACAGACAGACAGAGGGTCCAAATTAAACCACTGTGGCTTTCCAATGGTCTGGACTCTCGGCCGTGTGGATTCCCTGGCTCGATTG
>NW_008411304.1:0-271 GCF_000622305.1 Nannospalax galili | reverse complement strand
TCTGCAAGAGCAGTCAGTGCTCTTACCTGCTGAGCCATCTCTCTAGCTCCTCTCATAGTAAATTTGTCTTAACAGAGACTCCTGTATGTCTGTGTAGTACTTTATTAACATGTGTGAATGTAACATGTTATGTGTGAACCTCAAATTTCTTGAAAATCCAAACACAAATTAAATGAGAAGCTGATGTAAAGGTTTATACTTAACACATTAGGATTCTTCCATAAGACTGATATTATCTCAACTCTGTATTCTCTTTGATCAAAAAAAGCCA
>NW_008411303.1:0-271 GCF_000622305.1 Nannospalax galili | reverse complement strand
AGGTATACATATGCACTGATGTTCAGACACTCTATGTGCATTTCTCATAGGATATCTAGGGTATCACCTTTCCCTCTAGGTTTCTTAGCGCCAGGAGATTCACTCATCTCCACTCTTTTTTCTCCCATCTGGCCTCCCTCCTCCTTCCCTTCCTAGTCACAGTCCCTCCAATACCTCCTGACTCCTGTCATCTTTCCTTTCCTGACTTCCTTCCCTCCTCCACACCATGGTCCCTTGTATGTCCCTCCCTCCTCTCCTCCCTGCCCATTAC
>NW_008411302.1:0-271 GCF_000622305.1 Nannospalax galili | reverse complement strand
AGCTTGTCCGGGCTTGTCTGAAGAAGCTAGCCAAAATGGAGTCAGAGCATTGTGGCTCTTCAGGAATTCTGTCCTGAAGTGGATTTGGATCAGTCCTGGGGGTCAGAACTGTCCAATATTGCTGCTCAGGAGAGCCAGGACAGGCGCATGCAGACAGAAGAGATTCCATACGAGTGAAAGGTTGCAAGTATAATATATTTCACACAACAAGCCCAAAATAACATTCACAAACAACATAAACACTCAAGGGGAGAAGCAGGAAGAACTGAAC
>NW_008411301.1:0-271 GCF_000622305.1 Nannospalax galili | reverse complement strand
CTGAGTGACCCAAGTACTCTAAGAACGGTGCGGCAGAAAATGCTTCATGGAAAGGGCAGCTGGGCAGAGCCTTAGAGGAGAGAACAGAACAGCAGCAAGCTCTACAGCTGTGTGTTTCCCAAATGCTGGCCAACGAGATGGTAGAATGGAGGCCAAAGCTTATGGGGGAACCTCACCCATGGGAAGACCTATTTGGCCACTGAAGTAATGGTGTTCAATATAGTTCACCTAGTCAGTTGGTCAGTTTCCTTCACTCCCCTCTTTCCACTCT
>NW_008411300.1:0-271 GCF_000622305.1 Nannospalax galili | reverse complement strand
GTCTATGAGGGATTCATTTCTGCTCAGGTACCCGTCCGTGTCGCTCTCTCCCGAAAGCACGTCGCTCTCGGTGTATCCCTGTCCCACGCGTCTGGGAGTGAGTGGAGTAGAGGTCTGCGAACGGCCGCCATCCGAAGCCGCGGCGCTCCCGGCACTGCGCCTGCGCGGAGTGGGCGGGGCCGAGGGGGTAGAGTGGGCGGGGTGGAGTCAATGCATTTTCCAGTAAGTCTTGCCCAGCATCTGCTCTGGAGTGCTTTTCTCTTGGGAGTTG
>NW_008411299.1:0-271 GCF_000622305.1 Nannospalax galili | reverse complement strand
GCCAATGCCCAGAATCGACAAATGAACAGGTGACTCTGTGAGGGTTGGGTCCGGCAAACCATGGAGAGGGAGGAGGGGCCACCTGAAAGGCTACAGTGGGGGTTCTTATCCAGCCAACACCAAACCTTGTGAGGGAATGTTTGGGAACTTCCAGTATCTGTTCCTGTTCAGACTGAAGACGGGACAGACAGTGACAAGGCAACAAAGCTGGAGGGCGGTCCTGGGCAGCGTGGGCTGCAGTCCTCTGTGTCACCAAGTTCCTAGGTAAGCA
>NW_008411298.1:0-271 GCF_000622305.1 Nannospalax galili | reverse complement strand
TATGATAAACTTGTGAAATTTCTACCTTAGGAGTCTAGTAAAAGAAATAAAATTCCAAAAATAGCAAAAGGAAATACATTGTAAAAATTATGAGAAAAATACATTTATAAACAGAAAAGTAGATAGAGATAATCAACGAAATAAATACTGCATGTTTAGCAGGGTTGATAAAATTAATAAGCCTGTCACCAGAGGAATAAAATGATAAAATAATATATTAATGTCTTTTTGAGATAGGGTCTCCCTGTAGCCCCAGCTGGCCTGGAACTCA
>NW_008411297.1:0-271 GCF_000622305.1 Nannospalax galili | reverse complement strand
ACAGACCTTACATTATGCAGGAGCAGAAATGGGAATGTGAGTTCAGGAAGGTTACTGTGTAAAGTGAAAGAAGTGAGAACACGTTCATGCGCTGTACAGTGGGGAGAGATTGGGTGACAGGAAGAGCAAAGGTCTTGAGAAAGTGAGCTAAGACTGCAGGACTAGGTGAAAAGATTGAAAGCACACTTTTTGCAGCAAAGCAAAACAGGTAGAAAATGAGTTCTCTAGTCAGCTTCATTAATATGCATGCCTGGCTTCAAATACTGCCTCC
>NW_008411296.1:0-271 GCF_000622305.1 Nannospalax galili | reverse complement strand
ATATATATATACGTATATACATATACATATATATACATATATAATTTTCACTGTTCCTTTAAAAATTTGACACAGGCATCCCATTCTGCTTCTAGCCCTGGGCACAAGCCTACTTCTTCTCTTGGCACCCCAAAGAAGTAACATAGCCATTAACTGGAATACCTTCTTGGGCCAGATCCCCCCACTGCTTCCTGATCCTTTGCAGCCAGACCAACCCAGTTTTTCAGTCTACTTCCTGAGAGACCTCACAGCCTGCCCCTAACCCCAACTT
>NW_008411295.1:0-271 GCF_000622305.1 Nannospalax galili | reverse complement strand
ACCATCCAATAAAACTACCAACGCTATGGAATATCAAAAAGAAAGAAGACAATCGGGCGGTGGGGAGGATTGTAGTTGCAAGCAGATTTATGTGAGTTCAACATCAGCCTGGTCTATACAGTGAGTTACAGGCCAGTTGAAGCAAGAGGGAGACTGTGTCTAAAAAGATGGAGGAGGAAGAGGAGGAGGAGGAGGAGGTAGAGGAAGAGGAGGAGGGAGAGGATGAGGAGGAAGAGGAAGGAGGATGCAGAGGAGGACGCAGAGGAGGAAG
>NW_008411294.1:0-271 GCF_000622305.1 Nannospalax galili | reverse complement strand
CTGTTCTGGCCTCCCTCTGGCATAGGGGCAAGAGAACTGACTGCCTGAGACTACCTGATCCTGCCCCCACCTGATGGTGAGCTTCCCCAAATCGACTGCACCCAACCCCCTACTGGAAGTACATGAGACCGCACCGAAGGCCCCTGGGTAGACCTCCGACCATTAGGTAGGAAAACCCGAGATCTCAGGAGACCACCAGAGTGCCTATTCCAGCCCACCTCTGGTATAGCGGCTTAGAAGTCTGCGGATCACCCAAAATTGCACCCCGCCG
>NW_008411293.1:0-271 GCF_000622305.1 Nannospalax galili | reverse complement strand
ATTGAGGATCTGGTTGGTTGCAAGAG
Source organism: Nannospalax galili (assembly GCF_000622305.1). Taxonomy (NCBI): domain Eukaryota; kingdom Metazoa; phylum Chordata; class Mammalia; order Rodentia; family Spalacidae; genus Nannospalax; species Nannospalax galili. The sequence continues at coordinate 245 of NW_008411293.1, read as the reverse complement.
GCTGAGCATGGCTGCTGGTAGCTGGGGGCTTCAGGGACCATGGCAGGAAGGAGGTGTGGATCAACCCATGAAGTTTCATGTTCCAGGGTTGCCAGAGGATCCTGCACCATGGAGAACACAGGAGGTGGGAGGAACCCAGGAGGCTGCAGGAACTCTGGACACTGAGGACACATGGGAGGTAGATCAGCAGCGCAATCACTGAGTGGACCTGGAAAGTAGCTTATTCCATGATTGTAGCCTAGGAT
>NW_008411292.1:0-271 GCF_000622305.1 Nannospalax galili | reverse complement strand
ATGAAATACACAAAATTCAGCTTAATAAAATTATTGAGAATGTCATACATGCATGTAATGTATTATGATGAAATCCATGGCCACTCTGTCCACTTCAACACTTCTCATATCTCCCCATCAATTTTTTCTGACAACTTCAAATACTTTTCTTTCCTTTCTCTTTCTTTCTATCTTTCTCTTTCTCTCTTTCTTCTATCCTTCTTTTCTTTCCTTCTTTTTTAATGGGGCTTTTTGCTACTCTAACATTCCCCCCTCTGAAAAGGTAACCCTA
>NW_008411291.1:0-271 GCF_000622305.1 Nannospalax galili | reverse complement strand
AAACAGGCTGGAAGTGAGAGATTTCTCACACAGAAAAGAACAAGAAGAGTCGCAAATACAATCAACTTGGGAGCATATATGTTGTGGAAGTGACTGTGCACATCTCCTGTTGAACAGTTACCGTATTGTCTGGATCTTCTGCCTCTGACAGATGTGATTCTGTGTGCTGACCGTCACTCAGCCAATCTGATAGCAAATTGTCTTCAGTGTTCTACAGTAATTCTTACTGCTTTCATCCCAGCACTCAGGAGGCAGAAGCAGGCAGATATCT
>NW_008411290.1:0-271 GCF_000622305.1 Nannospalax galili | reverse complement strand
ATGAGCCTGTAGGAAATATTTTATATTCAAATCATAACAGATGCTAACTTAGTTTCATTTCCTATATGAATTTAAATCATAGCAGATGCTAACTCAGTTTCTATTTCCTGTACGAATTTAAAAGATAAACATATAAAACACAATGCAAAATATATCTATGCTAATGAGCATGGGACCATTTGTATGCTTTGAAAGCTAATATGATATTAACTATTTTTTTATTAGGACTGTTGTAATCACCATGGTAACCCCTAAGAAAATATCTAACACA
>NW_008411289.1:0-271 GCF_000622305.1 Nannospalax galili | reverse complement strand
CATCTTGACCATAATGACGACACAATGTATCATTTTAATGACAGAAATGTGTATAGTGATGGCACAATGAGCATTGCAATGTCACAATGGAACATTGTGAAGTAATATTGTAACATTGTGATGGCAAATTGGAGCATTGTCATACCGCATTGGAGAATTTGTTGTCAAATTGGATCACTGGGATGTCACAATGGAACATTGTGAAGTCATATTGTAACCACATGATGGCACACTGGAGCAATATAATCGCTCATGGGGCAATAGTTTTGGA
>NW_008411288.1:0-271 GCF_000622305.1 Nannospalax galili | reverse complement strand
CTTCCTTGGTTGCTTCTTTTGATGTACAGAAGCTTTTTAGTTTAATGGGATCTCGTGTGATGATTCTTGACCTTGTTTCCTGCGCAATTGATGTCTGGTTTAGAAAATCCTTGCCTAAACCTGTGTCTTGTAGGTTATTGCCAATGTTTTCTTCTAACAATTTCAGAGCTTCAGGATTCACATTGAGGTCTTTGATCCATTTGGAGTTGACTTTAGTGCGAGGTGAAAGATAGGGGTTTAGTTTCATTCTTCTACAGATGGAGATCCAGTT
>NW_008411287.1:0-271 GCF_000622305.1 Nannospalax galili | reverse complement strand
ACTTAGATATGAGGTGTCTTGAGGAAGAACTCCACCCTACCCCAATGTGCAGTGTTGGTTTCTCTGTCATAACAGATTAGGATAAATAAATCTTAACTGATAGTATGTGAACTCTGTGTGTGTGTGTCTGTGTGTGTGTCTGTGTCTGTGTGCATGCATGTACATGTGTGTGCATGTGTAACATAGAATGTCTTCCTGGATTGCTCTCTATTTATTGGCCTTTTTTTGGGTCTCTTTGTTTTTTATTGAGACAGGGTCTCCCTGAAGCCCC
>NW_008411286.1:0-271 GCF_000622305.1 Nannospalax galili | reverse complement strand
AACGAAGAAATTGTCAATATCATTAGCCAACATGAAAATACAAAATGAAACCACACTGAGTCTCTACCCCAGACTGGCCATCTCCTACCAAGAAAACAGATGCTGGTGATGACAGAGGTGTGTGTATAAATGCACCCGCCTAGAAGCAATTAGCTGAACTACCACAGAAATCAGTACGGGAGTTTCTGGAAACACTAAAATAAAAGTAATGCATGATTCGGCCCTGGGTATATACCTGAAGGAATCATCAAGTCAGCAGGAAACAGTGACT
>NW_008411285.1:0-271 GCF_000622305.1 Nannospalax galili | reverse complement strand
TCTAGCAATATAATGGAACATGTGGCAATAGTACTGGACATCAGAGCATTTCAATGTTACATTGGAATATGTTGATATTACATTGTAATATTTTGATGTTACATTAGACAGTTTGAAGTCACATTGTAACTTTGTGATGGAACACTGGAGAAGTATAATGCCACATGATGCCATAGTATAGGCAGATTGGAGCCGGATTGGATCATTGTGTGGTCACACCGGAATTTTGTGAAGTCATATTGTAACATTGTGATGGCACCATGGAGCATTT
>NW_008411284.1:0-271 GCF_000622305.1 Nannospalax galili | reverse complement strand
GATCTACATGGTGGAAGGAGAAAACCAACTCTCCTGAAAGTTGTCTTCTAAACTCCACACACATGCCATGACAAGTGTGTGTCCCCGAAACAATAAATAAATATAATTTAAAAATTAACTTTTAGATGACTTTGTTTTTGTTATAGTTTTAATATGATTAAATAGTGTAACATATTCATTTAAAATATATAACAGTTATCTCTATAGAAAAACAAAATAACTACTTTGATATTGTTTTATACCTATTTCCTAGGAGATTTAAATATCTATT
>NW_008411283.1:0-271 GCF_000622305.1 Nannospalax galili | reverse complement strand
TGTCTCACCCCTCCATCATGGTTTTCCCACTTAAGGTGCACCCATTTCCTCCTTCTCCCTTAATAATACCATTCTCCTATGGTCCTACCTCTATTGAGTTCCTTCTTTCCCTTTATCCCCTAGGTTCCTTGTATATACCCTTCCTTCACCCTCTGTTAAACCTACCCAATTTTAATCCATATCTCCCTTATTAAGATCTGTTTACTACTATTCTCTTTCGGGTCCTTTCTTTTCCTTTACCTCTCTGTTTCCTTTCCATTATCCTGGTTCC
>NW_008411282.1:0-271 GCF_000622305.1 Nannospalax galili | reverse complement strand
TGCAAGCCATCAAGCCTAGTTTAGATTTAATTTAGACAAGATACCAGATGTACAAGAGGAAAGTTACCTAAAACACAAAATACGTTCAAATAAGTAGCAAATCAGGGGACTTACCCATGGTATTTTAAAAAATATTTTTCATTTTTATTTTATGTGTGTGAGTGTTTGTAAATGCACCTGTGTCATCCAATGCCCATGGAGTTCAGAAGAGATTGTTGGCGGATCCCCTGGACCTGGAGTTACAGATGGTTGTTAGCTGCCTTGTGGGTGC
>NW_008411281.1:0-270 GCF_000622305.1 Nannospalax galili | reverse complement strand
AGATGGTCGTGTGACCTGCCCCCTCTGACGTGCAGATGGTCGTGTCACCTGGACATCTGACATGCAGATGGTCGTGTCACCTGCTCTCTTAGTCATTTACGTCGTCGTGTCACCAGCCCCCTTTGACGTGAACATTCTTGTGTCTCCTGCCTCCTACCCATAAAAATGGTCGTGTCACTTGCCCCCTTTGACGTGCACATGGTCGTGTCTCTTGCCCCCTATGACGTGCACATGGTCATGTCTCCTGCCCCCTCTGACATGCAGATGGTC
>NW_008411280.1:0-271 GCF_000622305.1 Nannospalax galili | reverse complement strand
GACCAGAAAGAAAAGAAGACAGCAAGCAGGCAACAATGATTGGGAACCTCAATACCAATGGCCACAGCAAATTTATATAAGGGTTATTGCAGAGCACTCAAGAAGGAAATGATATCACAAGTGTGGTATTTGGTGAAACAATCTGACAAAATGTCAGAAGGCTGTATTTCTTGTGAAGGCCATAATTCTAAAACTCCTCATTATAAATACACCCAGTTAGTGAAGTAAACACATCTGAGAAGAGATGGTAACCTTGTACATCAGGGGTCTA
>NW_008411279.1:0-271 GCF_000622305.1 Nannospalax galili | reverse complement strand
TGACTTCATATTGTAACGTTGTGATGGCACATTGGAGCAATATAATGGCACGCGTAGCCATAATGTTGGCACATTGAAGCATTGATACGGCACACGAAACATTGGAATAAAAAATTGGAATATTTTGATCACTCATTGGGACATTATATTTGTACACTAAGCATTGTAATGATCAGAGGCCTTGTGAGGTGACATTCAGCATTGTGGTGCAACATTGAGTATCGTGGTGAAACACTGGAGCAGTGTGAGGTCATATTGAAGCATTGAGATG
>NW_008411278.1:0-271 GCF_000622305.1 Nannospalax galili | reverse complement strand
GAGAACACTGATGCATCTTTCAACTCTCATCAATAAAGCTCCCTCATGCAATACAGGGTCAGGAACACAAAAGGCCACAAATGACCAAAACACAGAGAATAAGATTCAGCAGAGTATGGATCCTTGGACAGGTCTCCTATATTGAAGTCCACCCACCTAGGGCTCAGGAACCATTGCAGAAGAGGGCCAAAAAGATTATGAGAACCAGGGAGAAGGTGCGTGACCATATGGAAATAGTCTCACATGCGCCAGGGACTCTTCTCATACAAAC
>NW_008411277.1:0-271 GCF_000622305.1 Nannospalax galili | reverse complement strand
AGTGTCTTTCTGATTCCTAATCTCAACATGGGGAGGCCGAGGACTCAGTCACTGGTTTCTTCTCTGCAGTCATGGCCCTAACACTCCCAGACAGTTTCATGACTTAAAGTCTTCCCTGTCTACCAGAGAAGATGTCCATCTATGACATAGATGTCCATTAAATATCTTAAAATAAAATATCCTGGGAGCCAGGTATGGTGGTGCATGCCTGCAATCCTAGCAAGCAGGATGCCAAGGCAGATGATCAGGAGTTGAAGGCTAGCCTAGGCTA
>NW_008411276.1:0-271 GCF_000622305.1 Nannospalax galili | reverse complement strand
TCTTGAGGTTTCTTCAATATTTCTATCTCTTTAATGAAGTCACTTTTCAAAACCTGTCATTTTATTCAGCCATACATCTGCATTTCCTTGAGCTCCAGTCAGTAGTTTAATTCATATCCTTATTGAGTGTTTGAGTTGTTTGTATGTTCCTTAAAATCCTTGAATCTGTTGGTCATGTCTATGATTGTTTTAAGTTTTGTTTCCCTGGTGTTCCTCCGGATAGTTCTCATTGTAGAACATTTCTATAGACCTAGTGGGATTTGGTGAGGAC
>NW_008411275.1:0-271 GCF_000622305.1 Nannospalax galili | reverse complement strand
TGTAGGACAGGCCTAGATGAAGTAATGATCTTGATGATAAAAGCCTATGAGGTGTTTGTTACTGACTTCCACTGACCACTACTTTGTCTTATGACTAATTGTAGTATCTCATTTCTTTCTATAAGACATCTCAATGACTTGCACCTCAAAAGCAGATGTTATAAACATAAGTTCAATCCCATTAAGCTGTGTGTTAATAGAAAATTGTGTCATATCCTCCCTATTGTGTAGTTTAATAGGATTAAAGCTACTTTAGAAGGGTGTGTGTGTT
>NW_008411274.1:0-271 GCF_000622305.1 Nannospalax galili | reverse complement strand
AGGATGGGGCTGTGCAAGAGTACCAGTTAAGGCACAAGTACCTGGGTCTTCCTGTGTGTTCTGACATTAAAAGGCAAAGGGGCAAATTGGAAGAGTCACAGTGGAGTCAGCGTGAGCCAGGAGTGTCAGAGGCAGCCGCCCACCAGCCTGACACTACCGCCTCTTGTGCTGGCTGACACGCCTGGGAACCTGTCTCACCTACAGTTTGGATGTCTGTACCCTTTTGAGAGGAGCAGGCAGAGAGCCCTAGGCTCTGATGAGCAGGGGGTGG
>NW_008411273.1:0-271 GCF_000622305.1 Nannospalax galili | reverse complement strand
CTGGGGAAGCAGATTAGTATTAAATGTCTGTAGTATAGATTTTGTCCATGGGGCATGAATTCCATCCTCATGTACAGCATGGCACAATTCTTTTAATTCTGTTGCAGGGAGTGGATACCAAGCTAGTGGGTGTTGCCTTGTTATTTGTAAGTTAGCAGGAAAAGCCTGTACCGGTGGGTTTTGGGGGTCCTGAGACCACTGAGGCTGACAACTTTGAGGATGGCAACTTTCATTATCTCTAAGGTTACACAGTTGCTCTGTGGTTGTAGGG
>NW_008411272.1:0-271 GCF_000622305.1 Nannospalax galili | reverse complement strand
CACTGCTGGCAGCGGGTTTATTGTAGCTTTTGAGCACTGCCATGGTGCAGCCTGACAGCCTGTGCTGGGCGGACCTCTGCCCACAGGTCACCGAGACCACGAAGGCTCTCAGGGGAAGATGGCAGACAGCTCCGTCCCAGGGAGCTGCTTAGGGTCATTGGAAAGTGGCTCAGCCCCTCAGATGAGCCTAGTTGAGATGGAAGAGCCTGCTGGTGAGACATAAGTGCCAACCTGGGCTGCATCCATTCCTCTGTTTACTCTGTGATGGAAG
>NW_008411271.1:0-271 GCF_000622305.1 Nannospalax galili | reverse complement strand
TCCTGCTGCTTTTCTTAACCTGAGCTTTAAGCTCCAGAGTCAAGCAGGGCACAGAGTTCTGTAGAATAAGAACAAAGATGTAAACGGTACTAAGTGGTCTGATTATGGAATTTAAAAAAAGTAAGACACAATGTCTGGTTCCTGTTTCCTTTCTTTTCCATTAGTATGAGTGAAGTCTTTTCTTAAAAAAAGAAAGATTTGGTTGTACCTACTGTTCTTGGTTATTATCTCTAACATTGCTACTAGTACTGGTTAGTATATAAAGACACAT
>NW_008411270.1:0-271 GCF_000622305.1 Nannospalax galili | reverse complement strand
ATGCTCCAATGTGCCATAACAATGCTCAATGTCTCTCAAAATGCAAAAATGTGCCATCACAATGCCCCATTGTACCGTCACAATGTGCCAGTATGCATTCAAAATGCTCTTTTCTGCCATCACAATACGCAGGGTGCAATCAGAGTGCAGTAGTGTGCCTTCACAGTGCAGCGGTGTCATCAGCATTCTCAAAAAGCAATCACAATGCCCAAATGGGTCGTCACAATGCCCTAATGTGCTACTACAATGTTTCATGTGACATCACAATGCT
>NW_008411269.1:0-271 GCF_000622305.1 Nannospalax galili | reverse complement strand
AAGTGTCTTGGGAGAATAGGTTAGAATTAGACATGATTTTGGCTGAAAAAGATGGGGTTTATGTAATGCTAGGAGGACAAGAATTGTATATCATCCTCAATAACACAACTCCAAATGTAAATAACTCTAGAGCTCTTCAGGACCTTAAGGCACTTTATAAAGAACTAAAACTTTGGGAAGTCTCTGATCTCCTGGAAAAATGGTTTAAAAAATGGAGTGGTCTTACAGGCTCTATGTTAACCTCCTTGGTAATCACGATGGGTGTCCTAGA
>NW_008411268.1:0-271 GCF_000622305.1 Nannospalax galili | reverse complement strand
AGGATGAGAGTGCTCCTAGCACCGCCTCACCTGGGTACCCCAAAGGCTACACAGCCTTCGGAAAGATCCTCAAGCCTGCAAGCCAGGATGACGTTGCCAAAGGGCACCGTAGATTCATCCTCGGCAAGAATGGCAGGAATGACCAAGACAGAAAAGACAGGTAAGCGGCTGGGAGTGGACTTACTGTAGATGCCTCCCACCTTCCATATAGCTTTGCTTTGAAAGCACCATGTTCTCTACACCCTGCAAGCGAATTGTGTGGTGTATACCA
>NW_008411267.1:0-271 GCF_000622305.1 Nannospalax galili | reverse complement strand
GATATTGCATAATTAAATTTGAATATATGAATATTTCATTACAGCTAAAATATATAGATCTACATTAATATTGTATATCAATATCAAATATGAATTCATTATTAATAAAGTGAAGGCAAATAATATTGAAGTGTCAATAGATATATTAAGAAATGTATTGAAAACTTTCAAGTGTTCATTTTAATATTCAAAACTAAAATTAATAGTGATAATTTAATAATAACACCTTATGATGTATATTACCATGAATAAAAATAAACTATGACTTTTT
>NW_008411266.1:0-271 GCF_000622305.1 Nannospalax galili | reverse complement strand
TCTGCAGACATCCACCCACAGAGTTTGGCTCCAGCCATCAAAACAGCTAACATGTTTCAGTCCATGCTTGGCATTCAGTACAGAAGATAGAGCTTTGAGCCACTCTGAGAAGTCAAGCAGAATATATAGACAGACAGAGACCGAGACCAACAGATAAAAAGACAGAAATAGACAGAGAAACCAGGGAGAGACTGTAGTCTCATAGGGATTGAGCATAATATTGGGCTCCAATGCTCGCGTATTTCTTTCAAGACTGAATTGATATATTTTC
>NW_008411265.1:0-271 GCF_000622305.1 Nannospalax galili | reverse complement strand
CATCTCCCCAGCCCTCATATCTTTTTAAATGTAGACTAGTATTTAAGGAAAGCCTGAAGGACCTGTCAGTTAATAAGGACAAGTCTCTAAACAGTCTTCAACATCTTTAAATAAAAAATAAAAAGATTTATGTAAGAGCTATAAAATGTGCTATAAATCTGGTATCATGAAAAACTTAGAAGAATGACCAGTGCACATAAGTGGACAGTTTATGTGACATAAATTTATTTGTGTAGGTTTGTTAAAATATGTAAAGGATGAGACAAAAATA
>NW_008411264.1:0-271 GCF_000622305.1 Nannospalax galili | reverse complement strand
ACCTCGGAGCATTGTAATGTCAAATTGTAGTGTTGTGATGTCACATTGTAGAATCGAGATGTCACATTGGGGGATTGTGAGGGCACATTGACCACATTGTTTGCGTATTGACCATGGTGACGACACAGTGGATCATTTAAATCACACAATGGCGCATTGTGATGGCACAGTGAGTATTGTGATAATACACTGGATTATTGGGAAGTCATACTGTAACATAGTGATGACACTTTGGAGCAATATAATGGCATATGGGGCCACAGTGTTGGCA
>NW_008411263.1:0-271 GCF_000622305.1 Nannospalax galili | reverse complement strand
GAAATAATTGAGTCCAGGTATCCTGCAGATATCACCTAACAACACATGAGGCATACAGAAATTAATCAAAAAGCTTTCAAAAATTATTTTTTTAAAGACAGAATTTTACTAACTGGCCCTGTCTGGCCTGGAACTCACTGGCCTTGAACTCACAGATCTGCCCTGCCTACCTCTTCCTCCCTAGTGCTGGGATTAGAACAGTAGGCTACCATGCTTGGCTTAAAAACTAAATTGAGTTACTAGGAAAAAGAGAGCTAGGGTAAATTCTGAT
>NW_008411262.1:0-271 GCF_000622305.1 Nannospalax galili | reverse complement strand
GGAGCTTCCCACAGGTTGACTTTGAGACATTTTTGAAACATCTAAGCATCTAGGGACTGCCACCACCCAACAGATTATTTAGCCCTGCCTGGTGGGCAGCTTACAATTTCTAAAGCTGGTTCTATTACTGTACCTAGGAGTCAACATCAAGGTGGGTGACAGGAACACCTCAAACCCATTGTGGAAAGTCTATGAAAATGTTGTTCAACTCTTGTAACTCTGGTAGAGAAACAGGTGTGCAGAGGAAGAGGAGGAGGGGGAGGAGGGGGAG
>NW_008411261.1:0-271 GCF_000622305.1 Nannospalax galili | reverse complement strand
CAGTCTCAGGGGTCCAGGAAGCCCTCTCAGCCAACTAACAGCATCTCAACCAATGCTGAAGGATTTGAAAGACAGACCTTCAGCATCCTTTCCCTCCTTCTTTATTGCTAGAATATAAATGTCCCTACACCCTGAACACTAGCTAAAACCTTCACGGACATCCCTTGAAGCCAGAACTAAGCATCTGGCATAGTACTGTCCAAGGAAAAGACAAGGTGTACACCTTTAACCCTCTGGTCCTTCATCCTCCCTCAGCATTCACAGCCACAGG
>NW_008411260.1:0-271 GCF_000622305.1 Nannospalax galili | reverse complement strand
CATACATGTGCATACATGTGGCATGTGGATGCCCACAGAGACCAGAACAGGCATTTCTGGATCCTCTGAAGCTAGAGGTACAGGTGGTAGTGAGCTGCCTGACATAGGTCTGGGAACTGAACTCTGGTCTTCTGAAAGAGCAGCAAGTGCTCTTAATCACTGAGCCATCTCTCCAGCCTTGATAAATGTAGTCTTTGGTTAATAAACATTTGCTAGAATAAGAGGGTTTTATTACTAAAAGACAAAATTAGAAATTGATTTTGACTCAACT
>NW_008411259.1:0-271 GCF_000622305.1 Nannospalax galili | reverse complement strand
TAATTGTTAACTGTCACTGCACTATGCATTCTGAGTGGAAAACTTCCCTGTCTTATCACAATCTCCAGCACCTACATAAATGTTCAGCACATAGCAGACATAAAGTACATATATGTTGGTTACATAAATGAATTTGGTCCAGATGTGTGTTTCTCAACACATATACCATACATTAACTTGGGACATAGCTATACTCAATTATAGACTTATGCTATATTAATTAACACTGGGATACCTTGAAAGTTTATAATAAACATACAAATATGATATT
>NW_008411258.1:0-271 GCF_000622305.1 Nannospalax galili | reverse complement strand
CTCAGGGGAGGAACCTGGAGTACAAACCAGGGATGCACACTGCCTACTGGCTTGCTACCCTGGCCTGTGCCCAGCCTGCTTTCTTATACAATACATGACCACCAGCCTGGGGGTGGCATCACTCACAGTGGGCCGGGTCCTCCCACATCACTCAGCAATCAAGGAAATGCCCCACAGACATGACCACAGGCCAATCCAATGGAGGCAGCTCCTCAATTCGGATTCCCTCTACCCAGGTGTGTCAAGTTGACAAATAAAGGCATCTGTACAA
>NW_008411257.1:0-271 GCF_000622305.1 Nannospalax galili | reverse complement strand
CAGAACTGATATCAGAAAGGCCAAGGTGGTAATAAAGGTAGCAGTGTCTAGGTCCTCACAGAACCCAAATTGGACTTTGTCATCAGAGGCCTCAAAGGTCACAAATTGTAGTTCTTTGTCTTCTCCGGATTGTCAAACCTTTGTTAAGCTTAACAAACCTTCAGTTAACATACTGAGGACTGTGTAATCGCACAGTATATAAAAGTATGAGAACCTGGCAGGGCTTGGTGGCGCACACCTTTAATCCCAGCACTTGGGAGGCAAAGGCAGG
>NW_008411256.1:0-271 GCF_000622305.1 Nannospalax galili | reverse complement strand
GTGCCTGCAGAGCTCCTGTGATCCCCAGGGCATGGTAACCAGCACTAAAATGTTAGTAATAGGAATAAATAGTAGCATAACCCACTTGTCCCACGTCTCTCTTGTACAAAGCCTCTGTCATAATGAACAGATCTTTTTCCAGAGAGAAAAAGAGAATCACCAGTCAACAGCTAATTTATTTGTTATAATAGAGCAGCGCGAAGAACAAGTGTAACACATTAAATGTCTAGAAAACTTGGGTCAAAATCCCATTTTTGCACTTATAATTGTG
>NW_008411255.1:0-271 GCF_000622305.1 Nannospalax galili | reverse complement strand
TTTATCTACTTTGTCATTTCCCTTTGCCAAGATCCCGGGGAGCTTGGTATGGGATCTAATGTGGGAGATGTGCCCTGGCCATTGTCTGTTATCTAAGATAATCTGGAGAGCTCTCATCGTTCCTGTGACTGGATCCTTGTGGCCTTTTACCCACGCAAAGGGAAGACATCTGAGGGCCTGAAACGCATACTGGCTGTCGGAGAATATATTGAGTGGCTCAGTTGGGCAGACTTGGAAGATTTTTAACAAGGCCAGGAGCTCCCACAACTGG
>NW_008411254.1:0-271 GCF_000622305.1 Nannospalax galili | reverse complement strand
AAAGGGAGGCGTTGGCCACTGTGAGGAGAAACAGTTTTCAAAGTCCCATACTGAAGGTGCTACCCCTGAGGCACGACCAGGTTTATGATTTCTGAGTCCTACCTGGCTTGACTGCCCCCTGAGGAACCCTGGTCGGTTTCTCTGCACGGTTTCCCAGCAGGCTAGAAGTCAAGTGGTGTGTGGTGATTGATTGACAGCCAGACCCTGACGCCAGAAATGGGCTGGACTCTTTTACATTAGCTGAGGATAAACCAGGTACCTGGCAGCCAGG
>NW_008411253.1:0-271 GCF_000622305.1 Nannospalax galili | reverse complement strand
ATTTAAATTGGGAGAGGAAGGGTAACTAAGACTTTCCCAAGGTGGGTTAATAATTATGTAAGATAGGTATTTGTTGCTAAAAGAAAACCTTGTTTGCACTAGAGAGTCGACTCAGCGGTTAAGAGCACTGGCTGCTTTTGTGGAGGACCCTGGTTAGATTCCCAGCACACACACGACACCCACATGGCGGTAACTCCAGTTCCAGGGGAATCCAACACCTTCCTCTGACCTCTGCTAGCATTGCACAACACAGATGCACTTACATACATGC
>NW_008411252.1:0-271 GCF_000622305.1 Nannospalax galili | reverse complement strand
CCCCCCCCAGCCCTCATATGTGCAAGATTCCAAGCCTCTAGTTTCAGTTAAGTCCTGCTCTATTTTTCATGATTCGTAGATCAAGCATTCTATTATCTGTCCAATTAGAATTTACTACTTCACATAGTAAACAACATGGCCCCCACTGGACAAGACATATCAGCATTTGGTTAATTTCCACTTACAATAGTAAACTTCATGGGGCGTGGTGGCACACACCTTTAATCTCTGCACTGGGGAGGCAGAGGCAGGTGGATCTCTGTGAGTTCAA
>NW_008411251.1:0-271 GCF_000622305.1 Nannospalax galili | reverse complement strand
ACTCTACTAACTGAGCCATCTCCCCAGCTCTGTGTCTGTTTAACTATTTAAAAATACAGGATTCAAAATGGGCATGGTGGCACAGGCCTTTAATCCCCACACTCGGGAGGCAGAAGCTGGTGGATCTCTGAGATCAAGGCCAGTCTGGTCTACATAGTGATTTCCAGGCCAGCTGGGGCTGCAGATAGACCCTGTCTCAAAAAAGGACAAATATGTGTGTGTGCATGTGCATGTGCGTGTGTGTGCGTGTGCGTGTGTGTGTGTGTGTGTG
>NW_008411250.1:0-271 GCF_000622305.1 Nannospalax galili | reverse complement strand
GGTTCAATGGAGAATGCTGGGTGCTGTTAGAACTAAGTGATTGACACCATGCTGGAAAGAAGGATATATCTCATTTCTGGTATGGTATGTACTTATAGCTGACCTTATAGCACACTATGTGCTATATTATTCTATTTTCATAGTGTTACTTTCCTAAATAGCACTAAAGGCCCACATACTTGACTTTTGTCCCTAAAGTTAGAATGAAATCATGAGATTCCAGTATAACTTTGCATATCTGTGCCTCTGTTTCCTCATTAATAAAATGAGA
>NW_008411249.1:0-271 GCF_000622305.1 Nannospalax galili | reverse complement strand
GATGAGCGTATTCAAAATATGTGTATGGGAATGGAACTAAAAAAGAGCATCGTCTTGGACCAAAATGGCACTGATTGAGAATGCAGTGACGATGGGGTACCTGAAACAAGTTTAGTTTCCTATCTCTGTAAGTCTTCGATTGTCTAATGTATCTAAAAATCTATGAAGTTTTACCTTGGTGCACGACGCTTGGTCGTGATGGCACTGCATTCTGGAAACAAAGGCGGCAAAGTAATTTTTTCGTACGCAAAATTATCACCTATCAAATAGA
>NW_008411248.1:0-271 GCF_000622305.1 Nannospalax galili | reverse complement strand
TAGTACAGCGCAGATGTTTGCTCTCGCCTTGTGATGACCTATCAGAATAGTGGGGGAAAGGCATCTGCTAAGGAGTCAAGAGAGGGTCATTTGGGGACTAAAGAATATACTAGAAAGCTTTACCATCTCAAAGGTATTTCTGCATGTCACTGTGGTGCTTTTATTTTATTTTGATTTATTTTTATTTTATGTGTGTCTTTTGCCTGCACGTATGTAAGTGTACCCATGTTGTGCAATGCCTGCAGAGGCCAGAATAGGGTGTTGGATCCCC
>NW_008411247.1:0-271 GCF_000622305.1 Nannospalax galili | reverse complement strand
TTACACCTCTGGGTAGAACACGGGAACACACGTGTAACAGCTGTAATTGCAGATGGATATAGATGCCTGTACAGGAAAATGATACTGTGAGTGAATTGTCAATATGGTTCTCCTAAAGGAATTAAATTCTGATAGAGATCAATCTTCTTTTCAATTCTCCTGATACTTACAAAACTCATGTAAAGTAACTTTAGTGATTCGTTTATATACTTTTATTTGATTGTTTACTTTTGAAGACAGGGTCTTGTCATGTAGCCCAGGTAACCTCAAA
>NW_008411246.1:0-271 GCF_000622305.1 Nannospalax galili | reverse complement strand
TAAGACCTAGCTTAGCCCTAACCCTAACCCTACACCTCTTTCTAGTCCTAGCCCTAGCTCTAACCCTAGCAATAACTGTAGGCCTAATTGTAAACCTAGACCGTTCCCTAGATATAGCCACAGCATTTACTCTAACCCTAACACTAAGCCTAAACATAACCCTAACCCTTGACCTAACCTTGCACTAAACATAATTCTAAACCTAGACCTAACCCTAAACTTAATCCTATCATTAACCTTAACTCTAACCCAAACCCTAGCTAACCCTATT
>NW_008411245.1:0-271 GCF_000622305.1 Nannospalax galili | reverse complement strand
CTCCAGGGGCCCATCTCCCCTTCCCCCCAGCTAGCCCTGTTCTTGGCCTTGTCATGTTGTTCTTGCCTCCCTCTGCTCCTCCTCTCTATACAACCCAGCTCCAAGTTCTCTCCCACCAGGAAGTCTTCCTTTCTAATACATTTCTCCTGTGTCTTCTTAGAGTGGCTATATTTGGTTCCTATGACATCACTTGGTATATGATATATTATGCCAGGGAGGAAGGAGATCCCAGGAGCTACTTATTTTCCAAAGTTATTTTTTGGTATGTTTT
>NW_008411244.1:0-271 GCF_000622305.1 Nannospalax galili | reverse complement strand
AAAAAAAAGAAAAAAGAAAAGAAAAAAGTTCCAGTCCTTAGAAAGAGCTAAAGTCCATAGGTGCCAGCCTCCCTGGGGATGGGGACTATAGGTTCTGTTTGTTACTGTCTGACTGTTGCTAATAAGGTAATGCTGAGGGCTCTTGTGGGACCTTGCATTGGGTATTTCTCCTTTTTCAGTCCAGTTTTACGTTAAGAATGAGATTCAAGGGGCTAGAGAGATGGCTCAGTGGTTAAGGGCACTGGATGCTCTTGCAGAGGACCCAGGTTCA
>NW_008411243.1:0-271 GCF_000622305.1 Nannospalax galili | reverse complement strand
CAACTGGCCTGGGACAGGGTGTACATTGGGCGCGGTCCACACTGAACTGTCTCTTCTCTCTGTGCCAGGCTTCTTCTTCATCCATCAGAGCTTGGGAGAACTGGGCATCCTGCACGATCTAGCGTTTGGCTCCCACCCCATTGAGTAGCTGTGCTTGGAGCTGGAGGGGTGGAGGTTGAAGGTAGGTGGAAAACGGGACCCATGGCATGCCCTTGCCCGCGGGGTCTGCAACGGGGTACCTGGATTGGGGAGTGGGGATTTGGATGGGGCA
>NW_008411242.1:0-271 GCF_000622305.1 Nannospalax galili | reverse complement strand
TCAATAGGCCATCACAATGCTGCAATATGGAATCGAAATGTTTCAGTGTGACCTCATATAGGGGTCGCTCTGGGCCCCCGGCGTGGGGTGCGCAGGTATCTCGAGGTCCCCGCCACACCTGGCGAGTCTCGGCGCGGGCCTGGCTCTGGCCGCGCCTCTCTGGGAGCTGCGGCGGATGTCCCGCGGGCTTTTCAGCCTCTTCGGGTCCTGCGTGTCCGCTGCTCCGGTGCTGAAAGTTCCTCTGCTGCTGGAGCATTGTCCAGCCGAATCC
>NW_008411241.1:0-271 GCF_000622305.1 Nannospalax galili | reverse complement strand
CGGGTGCACTTACCTACATGCAGGCAATACATGCACACACATAAAAATAAATGAATAAATAAATAAATAAATAAATAATTTTTTTAAGTTTTTAAAAAAATACAGTAGAAGAGAGGGAGCATCAGGGCTACTCTGCTGAGTCTCTCACAGAGCAATTCTGGGTATTTTAATTTTTTTTTTACCAAAGATCTCTTTTTAAAAATCAACTTTATTAGAAGGTAGACTGAAGAGGTAATCATTTGTAGGGGAAACGTGTTTCAGGGGTCAGTCA
>NW_008411240.1:0-271 GCF_000622305.1 Nannospalax galili | reverse complement strand
CAGAAGGGGCCAGCAAGATGGCTCAGCGGGTACAAGTCTTGTCCTCACCCCTGACGACATGAGTTCAATCCTTATGACCCACATGGTAGAAAGAGAGAATCAACTTTTACGAGTTGTCCTCTGACCCCCACATGTGTGAGCATGTGTGTACACATGTGCCTGCACACAAAATAAACAAAGAACTGCTAAAAAATGTAAAAACCTTCACAATAACAAAAGCCTAACAGAACCTATTGTTTTTGTTCCAGAATCTACTTTTTCCCAAAGAGTT
>NW_008411239.1:0-271 GCF_000622305.1 Nannospalax galili | reverse complement strand
TGGGGGGGGGGGGTTCAGTGGTCTTACCCAGTGCTGGACCCTGCCGGCTATAATACTCATCTGCTACCAAGATGGGCTGAATGGTACAATAGTGGCATGATGGTTATGGAAGTAACCAAACCACTATCTGATTGGATGTGAGACCTGCAAGGATTTTATGCCTTGTACTATAAATCTGGTCAAAAACCCATGACTGAGGAAGTCATAGGTCCTGGGGGTGATACTGCTTTGTTGTTTTGCTAAATGGTCATGCTATCGAACTGCATTTTAA
>NW_008411238.1:0-271 GCF_000622305.1 Nannospalax galili | reverse complement strand
TGTAACTGTGTGATGGCGCACTGGAGCAATAGAATGGCACATGGGGCAATAGTGTTGTCACATTTCAGTGCTGTGATGTCACATTGTGAGGTCATATTGTTAAATTGTGATGGTACATTGGAGCAATAAAATGGCACACGGGGAGATAGTGTTGGCTCCGTGGAGCCCTGTAGTGTCACAATGGAAAAATGTGAATTCATATTGTAACATTTTGATGGATTATGGAGAATTGTGTGGTCAAATGTGCGGATTGTGAGGGGATATTGAGCAT
>NW_008411237.1:0-271 GCF_000622305.1 Nannospalax galili | reverse complement strand
TCTCAGTCTTTCTGCTGAGTCAAGGCTCTGAGCAGCTTTTGGATTATGATGTTGCAGCTATCTCTGTGAGCATGATGAATCGAAGGTATAATCTCACCATGGAGAATCACCATGGCAGCTACCCCAGGGTGGGAGGCACTGAATTTCAAGCTGGAGGTGTGTCAGTTTAGGTCACTGGGTGACATAGAGTGTGTACAGAATGCACTACTACCTTTGGCAGTAACACCATGTGTACTCTATGTACAGGACGTGTGAGGGTGTGGGAGTCTTC
>NW_008411236.1:0-271 GCF_000622305.1 Nannospalax galili | reverse complement strand
GCAAGCACTTTGCCAACTGTGGTATGCACTATCCCTAAATCTGTTTTCCAAAAGGAGAGTCTATAAAGTCTCCTGCCCCTTCTCATTCCCTCCTCTCCCCTCCTTGCTCCATCTTCTCTCTGCAGGCCATGCCTGAGCTACTAACAAGAGTGTATCACATTGGGGAGGGGGTGACTCAGTGGCTGCTGTTTCAGAGGAGTAGAGTTTGGTGCTAAGTACCCCCATCAAGTGGCTTACAACTGTAACTGTGATTCCATGGACTCCTACACCC
>NW_008411235.1:0-269 GCF_000622305.1 Nannospalax galili | reverse complement strand
ACAAACTGAACAGCACACAGATTTTCAGGACTCTGCAGAGGGTGTCTGACCAGCTGTGCTTTTTGAGTTTTGACCTCTTGTGGGGTTCAATGCTTCTTGTCTATTAGATAATTTACTGAGAAGCCGCCTGTGACTTACCCGTAATTCTTCAGAAGTTACTCTGATAACCAGTCATTCCCAACATCATTTACATGAAGAGATTCAACAAGCAGGAAATAAGAACTTCCCTACACACACACACACACACACACACACACACACACACACAC
>NW_008411234.1:0-271 GCF_000622305.1 Nannospalax galili | reverse complement strand
TGTAGTGAAGTGAGTTATTGATATGTGAGGATACCCTGATGTTATTTAGATCATGGGACCAATTAACAGTTCGGGCAAATAAAATTCTATTCTCATGTTTGAAGTAGTGTAGGCATATGGCACCCCGCAGTCCCCAGTTCCCCACCCCCTTCCCTTTCCTTGTCACTGCTCACACTACTTTGGAAGCATTTGATGTACTGACAGCTGATGGCGGGGTAAATAGACTACCACCAGGGTCAGGGAGGGTGCAGAGGCCAGATGGAGAAGTCAG
>NW_008411233.1:0-271 GCF_000622305.1 Nannospalax galili | reverse complement strand
TCATCACAATGCTGCAATGTGACATCACCATGCACCATGTGCCATCAAAATCACCCAATGTGTTATCACAGTGTTCAATGTACCATCATAATATTCAGTGTGCCCCCACAATGCACCAATTTGTCACGATTGTTTTCAAACAGCCATCACAATACCCTTTTGTGCGATCGCAATGATGCAAGGTTTCATCACAATGCTCCAATGAGACATTACAGTTCTCATTCTGCCATCACTATGTCCTGGTGTGTCATGACAATTCTCCATTTGCCAC
>NW_008411232.1:0-271 GCF_000622305.1 Nannospalax galili | reverse complement strand
GTTGGAATTAGAGGTGTGCACCACCACGTCTGGCTTTCGTATGGATGCTGGGAATCCAAACTCAGGTCCTCAGGCTTGTGCGACAGGCACTTTATCCACGGACCCATTTCTCTAGCCTCTTAGTAAGATTTTTAAAAATTCGCCTTTTATGTACCCTACAAATTGGCTTCTCCTTCTTTTACGTACCTAGATGTGCCAGCTACTTTAAAGTACACAGTTATTTCTGTCTTTTCTGAAAATATGTCCAAGCTTGCAGGCTAGCATTAACATA
>NW_008411231.1:0-273 GCF_000622305.1 Nannospalax galili | reverse complement strand
TGCTTCTCAAAAGGCTCCCACTTGCCAACACTGTCACTGAGGAGTAGGCTTCAACATGAACTTTGGGGTGAGGAACGGATGGGCCCATGCCTTCAGAGCATAGCACTTGTCGAAATAAATAAAATTAAAATTCTAATTTTAATAAAATATACCTAAAGATTCTCACTCTCTTAAAAGCAAATAATATAAAAAGGTTGAGAATAATTTTGTGCCATAAGCCTTTCACTTCATAAATGAGATCATTAATCTATGATTAAGCAACTTGCCCAGTGT
>NW_008411230.1:0-271 GCF_000622305.1 Nannospalax galili | reverse complement strand
CTGAGAGCTGTGCTACACGTTGGGCGTGGGGACATCGCTCCTGGCTCTAGGCGGCCACGCTATGCTTCCGGCTGGGGGTGGGCAGCGCTGGGCTACCGGCTGGGCAGCCGCGCACTCTCCACTCCAAGCCGGGCGGCAGCGCTGAGCTCCCTTCTGGGCGGGCGCTGCGGAGAGCTGCTCTTCAGGGCGGCAGGGCATCGCTCTGGCAGCTGCGCTCCGGGCTGGGGGCTCTCGGCTGTTGGCGGCCCCTCCCGCCTGGGGGCGTCCGCGG
>NW_008411229.1:0-271 GCF_000622305.1 Nannospalax galili | reverse complement strand
GGCAGGATCTCTGACTAACTTGGAGCTCTCTAATTCCTGATAATCTAGCTAGCCATGTTGCCCACGGATCGCTTGTCTCTGGCTCCAAAGTACTGAGATGACATGTGGCTACCATGCCTGCCTACCATTTACGTGGGCTCTGGGAATCTGAACTCTGTGTACTTATGCCTCCACAACAAGTTCTTTATCCACTGAACTATTTTCACAACCCCTCTCTTGTGCTGTTATTTTGCTGTAACATGGTAGGTGCCTCTACTCTGACTACTCACTA
>NW_008411228.1:0-271 GCF_000622305.1 Nannospalax galili | reverse complement strand
CCTCGAGTACAAGGAATTGAGTTCAATGCCAGCCATTCTGCTAGAATGGGTTCCTCTAATAACAGTAGGGGGCAGAGAGGTCAAGGCTTTGGAAGAAATTCTGATGCTGAGTTCTTCGAGATTTCTCTCAGTACCTTGTCCTCCTCCATCTCCACAGAAGCCCTGTTACAGGATGTCACATTGAAAGCTACACAGCTTCTTATACTGTAAGTGATTGGAAAACTGCAGATGTGAAAAGTCAAAATTAAAATGCAGACCAGATTTGCCTTGA
>NW_008411227.1:0-271 GCF_000622305.1 Nannospalax galili | reverse complement strand
GCTGAGGATCTGAAGCTTTCTTCTTGTGTCTCTGTCTGGTCCTGATCTCACAGTAAGGAAGGCTGATGGCAAGCTGAGGAGCCTGTTTTCTGGAAAAGTTTGAGAAGGGTTGGTGTTAATCCTTTACTGAAATGGCTCCACAGCGAGGCCACCTCATCCCGGATGTTTCTCTGCGGGAAGAATCCAGATTGCCGACTCAATCTCTTTTTCTGTTTGAGAGCTATCCAGATTTTCTGTTTCTTTTCATTCTGTCTTGTTAGTTCACATCTTT
>NW_008411226.1:0-271 GCF_000622305.1 Nannospalax galili | reverse complement strand
CAATAAACGAGACTTGATCAGAGCCCTGTCTTGTCTCCATTTCTCTTGTCATTTGCCTCATCCACATCCCCACTCCCCAATCCAGGTACTTTGCGGCAGTTTCCGCGGGTCAGAACTGAGTCACATTGCGGAGTAGCTACCCGCAGAGTGGCACACAATGTGGGGCCTGGATACTGGGGACAACGAAGGAAAAAGGGGTGCGCACCCCCTCAAATAATTCGGAGACGTCGCGGGAGCCTGCTGCGACCGAGCCTAAGGTAAGTTGGTCGTG
>NW_008411225.1:0-271 GCF_000622305.1 Nannospalax galili | reverse complement strand
AATCTATTCTTAACTCTAGAACTAAGAACAGCCATAACCATAGGCCTAATCTCAGACCTAGACCTAAGCCTAACATTTTCCCTAGAACTGGCTCTACCACTAGCCACAAACCTATACCTAATCCAAACCCTAGGCCTAGCCCTAAACTTAAACATAAACCTAGTTCTAGCCCTAACTGTAACCCCTGCACTAACCATAAGCCTAGGTCTAAACTCTAGCTCTAACCCTAATCCCTACACTAATTCTAACACTCACCCTAATCCTAACTCTG
>NW_008411224.1:0-271 GCF_000622305.1 Nannospalax galili | reverse complement strand
TAGACTCTTCTGAGACTCTGGTTTCTATTTCTATGTCTGTTCTATAATATACATGGGGAACCAGCTGCACTAGTGCACAAAAATCTCCAGTCTGGTTTAAAATGGATGAGTGGAGGCATGTAGTTAAGCCAGATGTACAGGCCCACCAAGTGGAGTTAGGGGGCACCGTATGTGGGTTAGGTGTAGTAGCCCCTATCTCTTGAACAGAGTTAAATAGATATTGGTAAGAAGGGGGGACAATTTTATGTGAGGGAGTCATGCATAGCCCTTT
>NW_008411223.1:0-271 GCF_000622305.1 Nannospalax galili | reverse complement strand
ATATATATATATACCAGGCCTGGTTTGATCCCAGAAATCCTCCAAAACTTTATATCTCTCCCGTTTTAGAGCTCCACTTAGACTTTTCTACATAACCATGTGTTTAAAAGCTTGTTTCAAAAGCAAGATGAAAATCTTACTCTAGAGATGTGTCTTTCATAGGAATTTACTCCACAGACCTAGGTATGCAATCAAGGTCACATTGCTTGTGGCCATACATCAACTCTGACTCTTATAATCTTTCTACCCCCTCTTCTATCGTGGCCTCTGG
>NW_008411222.1:0-271 GCF_000622305.1 Nannospalax galili | reverse complement strand
TTTTTTATTTATCATAAAACACAATGGGTTTGATTATGGCAGTTTCATATATATAAATATATATATATATATCATACTTTGTTCGATTTCACTTTTCTTTCTTTCCTTTGTTTCTTTGTTTCGCTTTTTTGAGACAGGGCCTCTCTGTAGCTGCAGTCTGTCTAGAACTCCCTACATAGACCAGGCTGGGCTCATTCTCACAGAGATCTGCCTGCTTTTGCCTCCCTAGTGCTGGGATCAAAGGTGTGCATCACCACACCAGGGATATCTC
>NW_008411221.1:0-271 GCF_000622305.1 Nannospalax galili | reverse complement strand
ACATGTGTGTCATGGCATGTGTGTGGCTAAACACACACATACAATAAAAGTTAAAAAATAAAAAGAGCAATGATAATAACTTTAAATTGTGTGAAATTACACACATCTGTTAAATTTGACTTTAATCCCAGAACTTGGGAGGCAGAGGCAGGTGAATCTCTATGAGATCAAGGCCAGCCTGGTTTACATATTGAGTCTCAGGCCAGCTGGGATTACAGAAAACCCCTGCCTCAAGAAACAAACACAGAATAAAAATAGAATGTATAATTCC
>NW_008411220.1:0-271 GCF_000622305.1 Nannospalax galili | reverse complement strand
GTCATATTGCAATATTGTGATGGTACTATGGAGAAATGTGTGGTCAAATTTACTGATTGTAAGGTGACACTGAGTAACGTGTTTGTATATTGAGCATGATGATGATACAATGGATCATGCAATGACAAAACTGAGCATCATGTTGGCACAATGAGCACTGTGATGGCATATAGTTGCATTGTGATTGCACAAGCGAACCTTGAGAAGATATATTATTAAAATGTGATGGCGCATTTGAGCCATATAATGGCACAAGTGGGGTTAATGTTAG
>NW_008411219.1:0-271 GCF_000622305.1 Nannospalax galili | reverse complement strand
CTGCAAGAACAGCCATTGCTCTTAACTGCTGAGCCATCTCTCCAGCCCCTGAATTTTCCTTTTAATAGTGAGTGATTCTAACTGGGGAGTGAAAGTAACTTCAACCCTTTGACGGAAGACTCCCGACCTTTCTTTGGGAAGGATGGTCAGTGTTCATGGAATTCCAGGGAGGAGATGGGACAGTCTTCCTAGCCAACTAAGTTAACTAATCCCAAGCAAGACAGCAGCCTTTACAGTCCCCATGGCCTGTCTGTCCCACAAACACTGGCTG
>NW_008411218.1:0-271 GCF_000622305.1 Nannospalax galili | reverse complement strand
GATATGGCCACCTTTAAGTTAATTATTTGGGGCAATCTCTCATTCAGTTTCCTAATAACAGTACCTATTTTTCTATAGCTAAATTTGAGAAAAAATATGTTTTAGAAAATAGTTACTTATTTTTTTATTTTTCTGAGACAAGGTCTCCCTGTAGCTCCAGCTGGCCTGAAACTCACTATATAGACCAGGCTGAGCTGGTTCTTACAGAGATCCACTTCCTTCTGCCTCCAGAGTGCATGCTAGGATTAGAGGTGTGTGCCACCATGCTTGG
>NW_008411217.1:0-271 GCF_000622305.1 Nannospalax galili | reverse complement strand
CTGGGAGAAGCGACACTCAACATATCACTAAGTAGTTGAACATCAATCGTAGGATCTTCTTTAAGGAGATCATGTGGAGTATTATTACTATACACAGGCTCCAGGGAATCAACAAAAGTCTCTATGGAAGACATGGGTCATCTTCTGAGAGGCCCCCTGTGTATCCCTCCAAAACATGGCCCCCATGTACAGTCTTCAGAAGGAGCCACAGGAGTGAAGCATTCAAAAGAGCATTTGTGGCTGTGTTCAGAGCAACTGAAGCAGTAGCCAG
>NW_008411216.1:0-271 GCF_000622305.1 Nannospalax galili | reverse complement strand
TGCCTGCATATTGTGCAGAACCATCTGTAAACCAAGCCCTAATCTTCTCTTTCTTGGTCATCTGATCATAGGGCACAACCCATGAAGCCATAGGTGCATATTTGAGAACAAGAGGCATTGTAACAGGAGTAGGAACCATAGGTATTTGGGTACCTTCTTCATGTAACTTGTTTTTGTCCTCTGGGCTTGCTCGGGCCCCCAGTCACATATATACCACTTCCATTTGATAATGGGTTATTGCTGTGCACATCCTACTTTATGGCTTGGGGGG
>NW_008411215.1:0-271 GCF_000622305.1 Nannospalax galili | reverse complement strand
CACTTTCACCCCTGTGAGTGTCACTGCACACAGATTCTGATGTGACCATGCATTAACTTTCTAACGTTTCTCTAGGACTTTCTGAAAAGAGCGCTTTTCAATTGCTCTCCCAGATTTCATGCACAATCACTCAGAGTTGCATAAATGGGGTGAAACCAGTTCAAAAGTAACATTTTAGTTAAAATTTGGCATTTCCCTTCATAAGCTCTCAGTCCTCTGAGACCTTGTCTTTCCCAGGGCATTCCCAGGAGGAGAGCCTTCCCTGCCTATG
>NW_008411214.1:0-271 GCF_000622305.1 Nannospalax galili | reverse complement strand
GCACACAGAAGGAAAAGTTTATTTGGCTTACAGTTCTAGAAGGGCAAGTGTCGATTATGATTGTGAGGTGTGATGACAGATGTGGCCTTAGCAGAGAGATGAGCATTCACATCGTCCAACATGTGTTGGGGACACTGCTGTTAAGGGTAGCAGTCTCTCCATGTCCGGATAGCCACAAGCCAGCTCGGCACAAATGGAAGGACTCCTCTTCTCAGCGGGACACCTTCTGCTCTCCTTCCTGACTCACCTTTTGAAGTGCCCGTCACAGATA
>NW_008411213.1:0-271 GCF_000622305.1 Nannospalax galili | reverse complement strand
GAGAAGCCTCAGGAACTAAAAATGAATGTACCATATGATTCAGTGATAGAAATCCTTGGCCAAACACAAAGAACTAATCATACTGTAGAGACACCTGTACATCCATGTTTGTTGCTGCTCTTTTCATAATATCTAAGAAATGGAAACAACCTAAATGTTCCTCAACTGACAAATGGTTAACGAAAATGTGGTACATGTACAATGGAATAGCATCCCCCCCAAAAAAGAAGAAAAAATTATTATAAAATTGGCAGGTCCTTATATCCAGCCA
>NW_008411212.1:0-271 GCF_000622305.1 Nannospalax galili | reverse complement strand
GATCGTCTTGTCACCTGCCACCTCTGACATGCAGATGGTCGTGTCACCTGCTGCCTCTGACGTGAAGATGGTCGTTTCTCCTGCCCCATCTGACGTGCACATGGTTGTGTCACCTGCCGCCTCTCACATACAGATGGTCGTGTCACCTGCCCTCTTAGTCTTCCAGATGGTGGTATCACCTGCATTCTCTGACGTGCTGATGGTAATGTCACCTGGCCCTTCTGACGTGCAGATGGTCCTGTCACCTTCCCTCTCTGATGTGCACATGGTC
>NW_008411211.1:0-271 GCF_000622305.1 Nannospalax galili | reverse complement strand
GATGGCTCCCTGAGGAGAGATGGCTATCTCCTTCCTCTAATCTTATGCATTCTTGCCTGTCTTAGGTTGTGTCACCTCTGACCAACCCTTGCCCATCATTAGACCATGCACCTGTCCATGTGCATGTCCTGTCTTAGGAGTGCTTGTCATAGGACAACTTACCCGTCCTTGGCTAAAAATGCGTCATGATTAAGGGCAGCTGCATGGGTAATGGCAGCCTATGACAGTCTTAGTCTCTGCCTAACTTGGTTAGCCAAGCGTGGGCAACCAG
>NW_008411210.1:0-271 GCF_000622305.1 Nannospalax galili | reverse complement strand
ATATATATATACATATATATACACACACAAATGTGCAATCCTCTTGAGACTTCTTCCTTAACCCATGTGTTATTTAGATGTGTTGTTTAATATCTGGTGTTTGGGGATTTTCCAGTTTCCTTTATGTTACTGATTTTGAGCTCAGTTCCACCCACAGTGATCTAAGGGCAGATTTGTATGGTTTCTAATCTGTTAGGTTTACTAAGATGTATTTTATAGTCTGAGCTGTGGTTTATTTTTGGTAAATGTTCTTTATGAACTTGAGAAAAAA
>NW_008411209.1:0-271 GCF_000622305.1 Nannospalax galili | reverse complement strand
CTTCTTCTAAGTATGTGGTTATTAAATAAATAATTAACTGGGAAAAAAATGAAAAGGAGATCTTTTTTAAATGTTAAAAACTCATTCAAGTCCCTCTACTTCCCTGGGCCTGTACAACCTGCCTCAAGGCAGGCCTCTCTCCTACCTGCAGGCCTCTCTCAGGGTAAGTCCATCGCGCCATCTAAGCCTTGACTCCACCAGCCTCATTCACCCTCCCATGTCCACCTCCAATCTTTCTGCCTAGTTTGCGTCCTGCCCATTCCTTGTCTTG
>NW_008411208.1:0-271 GCF_000622305.1 Nannospalax galili | reverse complement strand
AGTCCAGAGGAAAAAGATTTTCTGAACAAAAGTCTCTCCATTTGTTTAACATATCATAGCACAGCACATTAAAATGTATTTGAAAAGCAAGCATATACAAAGACATCCAGTTTCTGAAAAACCTAAAATGAGAAACCAGGAAGAATCTGACAACTCAGACCCTAAAACATATTTTGAAGGGAAAAAAATACATTTCATTTGCATATCTGGTGATCAAATGATCTCAACAACTCCATTTAGATCTGTTAGGTATCTTCTGAGCTTAGGCAAA
>NW_008411207.1:0-271 GCF_000622305.1 Nannospalax galili | reverse complement strand
TATTGGCTGCTCTCTTTTAAGTGCAATGGAAAATAAACATGATATCAGAAATGTTAAAAATACTTAAGGTTTGTCACCTGAAAGGACCCCTGCTGTTGATTTTTCAAATTTATTTTCAAAAATTGTATAGAATTATATTTTGTCTATGAACCATGTAAATGTCACATATTCCTAATTTTTAAAGCACAAGTTAGGGCTAACCCCTGGCACGTAAACTTTGGAGGTAGAAAGCTTGAGAAGTTTTAGAAACAAGAAACTTTATATGCTTTAT
>NW_008411206.1:0-271 GCF_000622305.1 Nannospalax galili | reverse complement strand
CTATGGTTATGTGTACGTTTATGCTTAGTTTTAAGGTTTGGCTTATGGTGACGGCAAGGTTTAGTGTTATCATTAAGACTTGGTTCATGTTCTCACTGTTTAGGTTAAGCGTTAGGATTAGGTTTAGGGTAAGGTTCAGGGATTTGGTTATGGGTAGACTTGGCTCTAAGTTATATATTTAAGGTTAGTATTATGTTAAGGTTTAGTGGGAGATTTATGATTAGAGTTACGTGAAGGGTTAGTGTTACTTTTAGGGTTAGGGTTAAGGTTA
>NW_008411205.1:0-271 GCF_000622305.1 Nannospalax galili | reverse complement strand
AAGTGCCAGCTCACCTTGACCCTGTAGGGCATGGGCTGGAGGATGCTGGGAGGGTGTGTGAGGCTCAATTGGGATGGGCTCTCCTGCCCACCTTGTACAGCCTCTTTTCTGACATTCCTAGGGCATAAGGCTGAACAGGCAGCTGGCAGGCTGTGCTGATCAGATGCTAACAATCTCTTTATCTATTTCCTCCCTTCCTGAGAAGAACCAGGAATAGTGCTGGAATGAGCACAAGCTTGTCATAATGAAGTTTGAGAATCAGGCTGCCTGG
>NW_008411204.1:0-271 GCF_000622305.1 Nannospalax galili | reverse complement strand
ATTTTATACTACCAGAGCTTGTCTGCAGCAGTGAGACCAAGATACCATGATCGTCTGCAAATTCTGGATGGAAGCAAACTTTTTAAAATTTTTTAAAATTCATTTTTATTTTATGTGTTTGAGTGTTTTGCTGCATATATGTAAGTGCACCACATCTGTACAGTGCCCATGGAGAACAGAAGACGGTGTCCTGTTCTCTGGAAGCAGACTTATGGATGGGTGCTTGTTAGCCACCATATGGGTGCTGGCAACTGAACCTGGGTCCTCTGCA
>NW_008411203.1:0-271 GCF_000622305.1 Nannospalax galili | reverse complement strand
CTTGGCATGATGACCTTCACTTCCTAACACCACCCCAGGAGACCAGGGAGGAAACGGTTTCTAGGTGTCCCTGAAATATATCTAATTGCTGAAATTCCCATCCTGAAATAAGGTCAAATAATGAAACGACACACTACCACAAGGGTTGCTGTGTAAGTCTCATCTACCCTAGAAAGCTTTACTTACTACAAAGCCCAGAATTCACAAGTGAAAAGCCATTGTGAAATTTCTGCCGCATTTTCGCAGTAAACACATCAAAGAGCAGCTTTTC
>NW_008411202.1:0-271 GCF_000622305.1 Nannospalax galili | reverse complement strand
CCTCACCAAGGTGAGGGCTGTTTGCCCTCAGGTTCCCCTAGAAGCAGCTCATTGGATTCATATGAAGTCGGGCCACAGAGGGGCCGACACAGGATGGAGAATAGCCAAAGCAGCGGGCATTCCTGTAAAATATGCTGACATCGAACAGGCTGTCCAGGCCTGCGAGTTGTGTTCCCAGTTATGGTCTCAGAGGATGGATTCCAAGATGGGACACATGAACAAGGCAGCTTCCCCTGTGAGAGACTGGCAAGTAGATTATATAGGGCCCTTG
>NW_008411201.1:0-270 GCF_000622305.1 Nannospalax galili | reverse complement strand
CAATTCTAGAGAACCTGATTAGAATCCTCCAGTATGGGCTAGGGGCATGGCTCAATGGTAGAGCTCCTGCCTAGAATCCCCCAGTGTGGGGCTGGCATCAGATTGGTTCAATGACCTGGCCTCCCCTGGACCCTCAGCGCAGAACTGTCTTAGAAGAGGATATCTCAGGCTCCCTTCCCAGCATCCTTAGTAGCTGCCCTTCCATGCATAATGTCAGCCAGTGGCATTTGCCTTTTTAAAAAATGTGTGTGTGTGTGTGTGTGTGTGTGT
>NW_008411200.1:0-271 GCF_000622305.1 Nannospalax galili | reverse complement strand
GGGGAAAAACTAAGTCTGTTTATCATTTTAAGTTAAATTATGAAAGAATTGTCATAAACATAAAATTCATCATTATGACATACAAAAAAATTCGATGCATTCATGTGTTTGCAACCAATTCAACAGTTTGAAAGTTATAATATGTTGCATTATAATACGTATTTTCTAATTTTTACAAAAAGATGAGTGGGGCAATACCTAGACAAATACTTTTCATGATCACGAGATTTAGAAATATACTCAGGAATTTGATAAATGAAAAGTTATTTCA
>NW_008411199.1:0-271 GCF_000622305.1 Nannospalax galili | reverse complement strand
CTTAGGTCCATTATAGATGTATACATAAGATAATCCCAGTTTACAGACATTGCATTTGTAGATTGTTTAAAACCTAAACCTATGAAAACAGCAGTGGGGAGTAGGAGGGTGAGGAGAGTGGGCAGAGGAGGCTTCCCCAACTCCTGTCAACAGAGAGAAACTTGGGAGAACCATATTGCATAAAGTGAGAGATTTCTGGCTTCATGTTTCTTCTTCATTGTATACTAAATGATGCAACTTCTTAAAAACTTGTTCTGCATCTGTAAAATGA
>NW_008411198.1:0-271 GCF_000622305.1 Nannospalax galili | reverse complement strand
ACCCATATTCATAAAAACAACACTACAGGACTTTAAGACACAGATTAACCCAAAGTCAGTAATAGTAGGGGACTTCAATACCCCACTTTCTCCATTAGACAGGTCATCTGGACAAAGGATAAACAGAGAGAAGTCTGAATTAAATGATATTATATATCAAATGGATCTAACAGACATCTTCACAATGTTCCACCCAAGCATCAAAGAACACACTTTCTATTCAGCACCCCATGGAGCTTTTTCAAAAATTGACCACATACTGGGCCACAAA
>NW_008411197.1:0-271 GCF_000622305.1 Nannospalax galili | reverse complement strand
TCTTAATTATCATCACATTGCAAAATCCTTTAGCATCTGATAAATTCTACTCCCATAATATTTCCCTCCTCTTCATTTACATAATCCCTTATGTGTATTCTAGAGGAACACTGTGATACTCTCCACGAATCACCTGGAGTCTGATAGCATCTACTTGATTTTTATTAATTTACTGAGAACATTTATTGTACATGGCCCTATCTGAAGGATTAATAAAATTATGACTATGGGTCCTGTAAATGGGGCCTGCCAGTGACCCCAGGTTCTCCAG
>NW_008411196.1:0-271 GCF_000622305.1 Nannospalax galili | reverse complement strand
CCCATCCTCCGCCAGACCTCATGTATTCCTCCATATAAGTTAAGTCCTATCCATTCAGGCATTTGTACCCTAATGTCCTTCAGTTTAAGTTTGTCCATCCAGAGATCCCATGTAAGTCATACTCTCACCCAAAAGCAGTCAGTCTCCAATAGTTCTGCCAGCCTGACACTTACTTCTCTCCCCTTTGGGCCCTTGTTCAATTGAGTTGGCATGTGTCTTATGCTAGATGCCACCATTGCCACAAGTTCACATGTGCAAGCTTCCAGTGGCC
>NW_008411195.1:0-271 GCF_000622305.1 Nannospalax galili | reverse complement strand
TTATGGACAGGTTTAGGTTTACCTGTAGGTGTTGGCTTATGGTTAGGGTTAGGTTTACTATTATGGCTAGGGTTTAAATTAGGGCTATGTTTATTTGTAGGGCTTGTGGTAGGAATAGGGTTAGGTCAAGAGCTAGTATTAGGTTAGAGTTAGTCTTAAGTCAAGGACTACACTTATGGTTGGTGTGAGGTTTTCTTTTGAAGTAGGATTATGTTTAGCCGTATGTTTTGTTTTAGGGACAGTTTTAGATTTAAGGTTAGGGTTAGGGACA
>NW_008411194.1:0-271 GCF_000622305.1 Nannospalax galili | reverse complement strand
CTGGGAACCACAGGGCCAGGGTATAACTTCTGTGAAGTTCTTTGGCCCAGTGCTAGTTGCCCAAGACTACTGAGGTCAGATAATCATGGGCCTTACAGAATTACAGTTGCCAAATGATCTACTGCAGTGTTTCCAAAGCTATCAATTATGTCTTCTCCTCTAGAAACTTCAACACTTCCCTCTTCAACACTTTCCTTTCTTTCTTACATCAGCAGTTAAACCCACTCCCCTCCTAATAAAATGCATTCTAACTTACCAAGTTTTTCTTTCT
>NW_008411193.1:0-271 GCF_000622305.1 Nannospalax galili | reverse complement strand
ATCACATCATACCACTTTTATGTAACCAAAGCAAGGAGTCAACCTATGTCTATAAGTTTCCTTGTACACGTGGAGGAGGTCTTGGCAAAAGTGATTCCATCTCTGGAATTTGTTTTGCAATTCAGGTTTTACAGGGTGACTCCTAAAGGAAAATAAGGAGATGATACAGGAAAAGGGGACAGTTCTAAATGCTGCAATCTCTTTCCCCAAATTCTTGATCTATCCTTCTTCTCACTCATTTCATGTTAGCTTGGTTTTCCTTTACCCCGTT
>NW_008411192.1:0-271 GCF_000622305.1 Nannospalax galili | reverse complement strand
TCTTTTATTCTTGATACACTTACAGGTGTTGGCTCCAGTTGCCTGACCCCGTACTGGGCTAAGGAGGCAGGGGGTGTCTCCTGTCCCTGCTTCACTTGTTGGTTCCGAGTCAGGCAGGCCCAGAGTCTATCTCCTGACTGTAGTCATATCTTTTATCTCTTCATTGACCACACCTGGCTGCTGGGGGAGGCCTTGGTGGGAAAAACTGCCACCACCCCTAAGCCTTTATCAGAAGAGAAATGCACCTTATTTAATCTTTGGGGATTCTTAA
>NW_008411191.1:0-271 GCF_000622305.1 Nannospalax galili | reverse complement strand
CTTTAGAATGAGAGATCTATACCTATGACCCATACATTTGGTCCTTTCAGCGTGTCCCGTGTGTCTTGGAATTTCCACTGGTTCCGTCTTATTCTTTTATCTTTGTCCTTGTTTTATTGATTGTTCCTGTTCTCCCCTATCTTCAAGCTCAGATAATCTGTTTTTCCTTCATATAGTCTATTGCTGAGACATTCTCCAGAGATTTTATTTCCCTGATTTTTGTTTCCAGCATTTCAGATTGTTTTTATTCAGTATTTCTTTTTGTTGAATT
>NW_008411190.1:0-270 GCF_000622305.1 Nannospalax galili | reverse complement strand
TCTCCTTGTAGCCCCAGCTGGCCTGGAACTCACTATGTAGACCAGGCTAGTCTCAATTTCATAGAGATTCACCTCTGCCTCTAGAGTGCTGGGATTAAAAGTGTGCTCCACAATGCCCAGCAGAATGCAACTTTTAATATGTAGCAAGTACCTCAAATATGTTCCAGTATTGTAAGGGAATTTCAGTTTTGGGACTGCAAGAAATGAAATGAACCTTTTGCCAGGCGTGGTGGTGCATGCCTTTAATCCCAGCACTCCAGAGGCAGAGGC
>NW_008411189.1:0-271 GCF_000622305.1 Nannospalax galili | reverse complement strand
AAGATAAGTTGTGGGTGCTGTGGATTGTAGAGTCAGTGACATAGAGCTGCTTAAACCCTATGGAGCCCAGATTGTGAGTGAATCACAGATATCCAGCCTTGAGCTATGTTGCCAGACTTAGGTTTTGCTGAGGTGAGCCCAATTCTTCCCTTTAAATAAGACAGTACTTGTTTTGTATTTTACAGGCGCCCCCAGTTAATAGAATTTTTAAAAGGACTGTGAACTTTTAGGTGTTTGGATATTTTAAGGACTGTGGGCAAAAGGTTGTACT
>NW_008411188.1:0-271 GCF_000622305.1 Nannospalax galili | reverse complement strand
AACATTGCAATAGCACACTGGAACACTGTAATGACACATTGGGGCATTGTGATATGAGGACACATTGGTGCATTGTTATGGCATACTGAGGATTGTGATTGCACAATGCAACATTGTGAAGACATACTGGAGTATTATAATGGTATATGGTGGCATTGTGATGGCACATTAGGGAATTTTGTGAGCACTTTAAGCATTGTGATGGCATATTGAGCATTGTAATACATCAGTGAGCATTATAACATCACATTGGAGGTTTTTGATGGCATGT
>NW_008411187.1:0-271 GCF_000622305.1 Nannospalax galili | reverse complement strand
TTTTTTTTCCTGGAAAAAGTTTGTACTTACAAAGAACCTTGGCCTTTTTATACATGGAGTGTTCTATAGAGGTCTGATAGATCTAGTTAGTTTGTTGTTTTGTTAAATCATTTGTTCCCTTTTTATTTTTCCCCAATTATTATATCCATTATTGAGTATAGTTTCCATCTAGTACTGCCAAATTGCCTATTTTTCCATTCAATTCTGCCATTTTTTGCCTCATGAACTTCAAGTCTCCCTTGATAGGTGCAGATAAAGTTAACATTGTTTC
>NW_008411186.1:0-271 GCF_000622305.1 Nannospalax galili | reverse complement strand
ATAATTACCACTTCATGAATTTTCCTATTTAAAAAAAATATATATATATATGTTCGAAATAATGTCACAACGTATTTTCAAGTCTGAAAACTGGCTTATGAATGCAAGTTTTATAAAATGACTCCTCCTTCGATATTGGCAGTGAAATTTCAAGAATTTAAGAGCCTTAATTTCAATCAAAGTCCTCCAAAGTCATCAGCAGAGAAACATTTAACATCTCAGAATTCAAGAAAAAATTTCTATTGTATTCTCTTTGAAATTCATTTGCACA
>NW_008411185.1:0-271 GCF_000622305.1 Nannospalax galili | reverse complement strand
TGAATCTTGGGTGTGACAACTCATGAATAGAGTCTTGAGGAAAATCACCCTCTGCCCTTCAAGGCAGTGGCCACATCTTGCTCCTTGGTTTGCACTCCAGTGTCCATCCCATAATAAACACTGTCACATGCTGGGTGAGTGACAGGTATACACTCTTTAAGTATAGATTTTGAGCTGACAGTGGGCAGAGGGTCTGGTACTTAGGGCAGACACAGAGCAGTACAGACCAGGGTATCAGTGGAGTACTTAGAGTTTTAAGAGAAAGGGTAAG
>NW_008411184.1:0-270 GCF_000622305.1 Nannospalax galili | reverse complement strand
TCTGACGTGCACTTGGTCGTATCACCTGCTCTCTTTGACGTGCACATGGTCGTATTACCTGCCATCTTTGACGTGCACATGACAGTGTCACCTGCCTTTTCTGCCATAAAGATGGTCGTGTCACCTGCCCCCTTGGACGTGTACATGATCATGTCACGTGCCCCCTCTGACCTGTTGATGGTCGTGTCACTGGCCACCCCTGACTTGTAGATGGTCGTTTCAGCTGCCCACTCTGACGTGCACATGGTCATGTCACCTGCCCCCTCTGAC
>NW_008411183.1:0-271 GCF_000622305.1 Nannospalax galili | reverse complement strand
GATAGGTATGTAAAGCAAAAGGCAAAATCAGTCACAAGATTTTCCACAACACAAGGGGATGGCTTCTTTTAAAAATTAGTAATTAAGTTTTAACTCTGCATATATGGGGAGGAGAAGCGACACGTATGTATTTCTGGATTAGATATCAATATCGGTAATTGATTTAATATATTCTATATTTTATGAGTGTGCTACATTGTTAGAAAAGCTTCAAAATTAATGTATTTTAAATAGGTTATATTGGAATTTTATTGGTATCAGAGGTTAATTT
>NW_008411182.1:0-271 GCF_000622305.1 Nannospalax galili | reverse complement strand
TGGCACATTGGAGCAATATAATGGCATTTGGGGCCTTAGTGTTGCCACATTGGAGCATTGTGATGTCACATTGGGAGATTGTAATAGCACATGGGGCGATAATGTTGGCTCATTCCAGCATTGTGCTGTCACATTGGAGCACTGTAATGATTCATTGGAGCATTGTGATATCACATTGGAGGATTGGGAAAGGACATCAAGCATCGTGTTTTCATGTTGGGCATGGTGACAACACAATGGATCATTGTAAAGACACAGTGATGCATTGTGA
>NW_008411181.1:0-271 GCF_000622305.1 Nannospalax galili | reverse complement strand
ATTTGATGCCATCTTATGACCTCTGTAGGTGTTGCACCACACAGGTGCACTGACATACATGCAAGCAAAATACTCATACACATAAAATAAAAATGATAAATAAAAACAACTATTAAAAAAGAAACTCGATAAATAAAAGAAAACATGTATGAAAAAATATTGCAGTCAAGTTTATGAAAATAGTATTGAGGGGAAAAATGAAAGCTACAACTAGAACTTTACCTTTTATAGGACTAAGAGCTCTCATATTAGGGTGTTTCTCATAAAAAAA
>NW_008411180.1:0-271 GCF_000622305.1 Nannospalax galili | reverse complement strand
TCTGCAAGAACAGCCAATGTTCTTAACCACTGAGCCATCTCTCCAGCCCCCGTAGAGAGTTCTTAAGCTTTGCCGGATCTCCAGTCCGTCTCTGCTTCCTGTCCCTGCTTGAAGATGTGAGCTTAGCTTCTGGTCCTACTCCAGCCACCTCTGCCACCATGCTTCCCCACTGTGATGGACTCTTGCCCCTTTGGAACTGTAAGATGACTAAGACAACATGTGAGTGCAGTGCCCTTGGAAGCCAGAGGCATCAGATTCCCTGGAACAGGAG
>NW_008411179.1:0-271 GCF_000622305.1 Nannospalax galili | reverse complement strand
TACCTATTTTCCAGTCTCTCTCTCAGTCTTGTCCTGAGGCCCAGCTGCACCCCTTGAGTGGGCTCAGTAAGAGACCTTTTCTTAAAATAAATTTCTGGGCTGGGGGCTGGCTCCATAGTTAAAGCACTTGCCATACAAGTATAAGGACCAGAGAGTTGGGATCCCCAGAACTAACATAAATGCTAGATAGGCTTGGTGGCTTGCCTGTAATTCCAGTGCTTCAGAAAGCAGAGATGGGGGATTCCTGGAGCAAGCTGGCTATCCAGACTAG
>NW_008411178.1:0-271 GCF_000622305.1 Nannospalax galili | reverse complement strand
CTAAATGCGGGTTGGACAAGTGGTATTTTAATTAGTCTACTTATACTAGAGAGGAGTCTATGATAAAATGATATGTTAAGTCCTTTATTTCACACAGTGTGGTTCGCTGTGGATCAAATCCATTTTCAGAGCTATCAGAATGTGACAAAGGGAGGCAAATTTCAGGACTATCAGAGTGTATCAGAGGGAGACAAATACATTCCTCCACTGCCTCCCTGGTTTCTCTCCCATGTTTCAGCGTTTGAATGCTGCTGTGTAACTCCAGGCTCTT
>NW_008411177.1:0-271 GCF_000622305.1 Nannospalax galili | reverse complement strand
GTACTGTTTACAGTCTACGTGTATGAATCACATACGGTTTAAAAACCATAGGCCAGACTTACTCATGATCTTCCTGCATCTGCTACCGAGTGCTGGGATTATACTCATGTGCTGTCACACCACACCACCTCCCACCTTATCTATCCTCTCCCCAGCAAAAACAAACAAGCAAGCAAACAAACAAACAAACAAAAAACTAAACTCTTCAAAGAAAATGGTCCTGATTTGAAATCGTTTTTAAAATTACCCAGTCATAAAAATAACTAACATT
>NW_008411176.1:0-271 GCF_000622305.1 Nannospalax galili | reverse complement strand
ATATATATATATGATTTTTGTTATTGATTCTTCTCTGGAGATAAGTTTGATAACTATTTAATATTTATTATTAATATTATTCTATTATTTAATATTTTGTTATTAGTGTTTAACTTTACTCTTTAGTCTGAAAATTGTCAGAGACTCACAATTTGCTTCAGGAATATGAATCATTTTCCTGAACAATAACCAACAGGACAATAGGCAACTGTTATATCTGACCTATTAAAATGATGGAGGAAAATGAAACCTCATCAAGTTCACAGTCCCC
>NW_008411175.1:0-271 GCF_000622305.1 Nannospalax galili | reverse complement strand
AATTGCTTGGAATATTTGTATTCTCTGCCCAGAACCTGACTGCCACTGCTGGGGCAGCTGCTGAAAAGTTGTTTGCTGACTGATCATCTCCTGTGGGTTCATAGAGCTTCCTTAGTATAGGTTTACACATTCCTCCATTTGGGATTTACTGAGAAGCTACCGGGACCTCACTGCTTCATATGCTCTAGAAATTGCTGAAGAAAAGTTTATAACCAACTATTAGAAATCACAATTCACATGCACGATTGCTGTTTAGTAAACACATTTGATT
>NW_008411174.1:0-271 GCF_000622305.1 Nannospalax galili | reverse complement strand
GTATGTATATATGTATTACTATTTATGAACATTTTAAATTTGTTAAGAGGAGATCAGCATTATTCAAAAGGCAATGGTATATTTGAAATCTGTATGTCCATTGGACCTCTGGAATTCTTCTGTATGTTTATAAGATGTACATCACAGTAATGGTTTGCAGATTGGGCTGGTCTTTTGGTGATCTTTCCCACATTGCTTTACATTTAGTTGAATGGTTTTATTTTTTCATTTCCAAAATTCCCATTTGGTTGTTTCTTGCAGTCTCAATTTC
>NW_008411173.1:0-271 GCF_000622305.1 Nannospalax galili | reverse complement strand
TAGAAGAGGGCATCAGATGCCTTGGAACAGAAGTTACAGACCATTGTTAGCCGCCATGACTGTGCTGGGAACCGAACGCCAATCCTGTGCAAGAGCAGCCAGTGCTCTTCACCTCTAGGACACCTTTCTAGCCCCTTAAAAATCTATTCTTCCTCCATTCATTTGCAACCTTTCCTGAATCAACCAGGAACATACATGATATTTTAGTTTACTAATCTCCACCCTATCCCAGCTATCATTTTACCAGAACCAAGGAGTTTTTATTACTCAA
>NW_008411172.1:0-271 GCF_000622305.1 Nannospalax galili | reverse complement strand
AGTCAAAGAAGGCAGACGTGAAACCACATATGTACTTTTGTATTTTAGAACACTTTTGCCTTTGGAAATAAATAATACCTTATGTGAGTATAGTCTTCAAACCATATTTTGGTTCATTAGTGATTATTTATGTACTAACCTATTCTCTAGTAATTGTGTTTTTCTTCCTACTTTTATGATTTTTTCTCTTGATCCCTTGTTTTATTGATGCTGCAAACTATTTTTTCATTATAGTTTTTAAAAAGTGAGTGAAGATTAATATTTAAAAAAT
>NW_008411171.1:0-270 GCF_000622305.1 Nannospalax galili | reverse complement strand
TAGTCCCAGCACTTGGGAGGCAGAGGTAGGCAGATTTCTGTGAGTTCAAGGACAGCCTGGTCTACTTAGTGAAGTCCAGGCCAGCTGGGGCTACAGGGAGACCCTGTCTGAAAGATACCAAAAAGAAAAAAATGTGTGAATCCTTTCCAGGTTCAGGGTAATATCTCCAGCATCTCTGTGGTCACTGTCTCCCACAGCACTGGAACTTTTTGCCCCTGAAGTGCAGGCCATTTCAGCACACAAATCCAGGGTCTTCCAATCATGCTACCA
>NW_008411170.1:0-271 GCF_000622305.1 Nannospalax galili | reverse complement strand
AAAAAAAAGTGAACTTGAATCCATCAAAGTGCAATGAACAATGAGTTTGCATAGGGATGGGTGTTAACCCTAGATAAATTACCATATGTGTTGTCCCTCATGACTTCCTCCTCATTAAGTGCTTAAGCTAATTAGAAAAAGGCACATGGTACAGGGCTAAGTTAATTTCCCAGGATGCATGTCATGTACAAGAAACACTGAAGATGGCTGAGAAACAAATATCCACACAATAGGAGCAAGTCATATCTAGACTTTACATAATTAGGAAAAC
>NW_008411169.1:0-271 GCF_000622305.1 Nannospalax galili | reverse complement strand
TAGGGGGAGGCTTCTGGGAGGTGCAGAAGGTGGGAAGATATATTTTTTAAATGTTAGTCAGGCCGGGGAGCGGGAGAGTGGGAGTGTTAAATCCTGCCCTCTTTAGGGATCAAAGGGGAAGCATGGTGTGCTGACCAGACTGGACAAAAGTCTTCTTTTGATTTCAAAGACCAAGTTGTTTATCTCAGGGGCTTGAGGAACTGTGAGGCCCTCTTGGTAAAGGGGTGGGGCAGCTGTGTATCTGAACCCTTACATTCCAGCCTTTTGTTTT
>NW_008411168.1:0-271 GCF_000622305.1 Nannospalax galili | reverse complement strand
AAGAACAATGTTTTCAAGTGGAAAAGCCATGGTCATGCCTGAACATCAAAGGAGGGATAATGGAACACAGTGAAGCAGGTAAATGGAAAGAGGGGAGGGAAGGATAGAGGAGGGAATTCAGGGGGATAAATAACACTAA
The DNA here is from genome assembly GCF_000622305.1 of Nannospalax galili. Taxonomy (NCBI): domain Eukaryota; kingdom Metazoa; phylum Chordata; class Mammalia; order Rodentia; family Spalacidae; genus Nannospalax; species Nannospalax galili. Next base: position 132 of record NW_008411168.1, on the reverse strand, counting down.
AGGCTTTTGGAAGAATTCATATGCAATCTTACTATCTAGAAGCTTGCTAAAATATATGCATGCACAAATATAAAAAATTTAAATAGTCCCTGGGAACTAATCGACCCAGGAGGGCAAGGAGCAAAAAGTGTC
>NW_008411167.1:0-271 GCF_000622305.1 Nannospalax galili | reverse complement strand
ATCCTATGTGCATAAACTCAGTCTCAAAATTGTTTTGACATGTGTGTCCCATTCTGAAAAAATATTACCCATGATCCCATTTCCGTATATCAATCATTCTTTTCTAGCAACATCAAGGAAAACTTTTTTCCCTAGTTCATTTTTAATATTAAGATGGAGACTTGAATTTTTCATGTTGTGATCTATGATTTCCTGTTCTGTGACCAACCACAGATAGATGATTGCTTTTAAGGTATTCTTGTCATTAGGCCAAGCTAATCAGAAAACTTTT
>NW_008411166.1:0-271 GCF_000622305.1 Nannospalax galili | reverse complement strand
GTCAGAAGAGGGCGTCAGATCTCCTGGAACTGGAGTTACAGAGAGTTGTTACCCACCGTGCCATGTGGGTACTGGGAACCAAACTTGGGTCATCTGCAAGAACAGCCAGTACTCTTTAACTGCTGTGCCATCATTCCAGCCCTCAAAGAACTTTTAAGTCCTATTTGTAAGCATGTTGGTGTCCCAACTAGGAAGACTGTTTTCCTCTATCTTCTCAGGTTTGATCTTATCTTCCTCATGCTGGACCCTCAGGATGAGGCATATGATCGGC
>NW_008411165.1:0-271 GCF_000622305.1 Nannospalax galili | reverse complement strand
TAAAGTAGTATTTTATGGCTTCTCTAAATTGCCAGCATCATACTCTTCTGCTTTGGGCCATTAAGGAGTAAAAAACAAATAATTACTTGAACAGGAGCACTGAAATATTGCAGTGGTAAATCTGATATCAAAAGAACTAAGTAAGTAACAGGCAGGTAGCATATACAGTATGGACACAATGGGCAAAATTATGATTCCCATCTAGAACAGGATGGAGTGTGATAAGGCAAGATTTCATTTCACTACTCAGAACACCACACCATTTTTTTTT
>NW_008411164.1:0-271 GCF_000622305.1 Nannospalax galili | reverse complement strand
ACAAACAAACAAACAGAATAAATGAACAGCAGAGACACTAGGCAGTCTCTGATATCTCTGGAATCCCTCTCTGTCTCAAGGTCTCTCACTTCATACACATGGTCATACACATGGTCATACACATGGGTCAGGAGACTAATTTTCACTGCTTGGGGAAGAGAGGAATGTGTGAAACTTTCCTCCTCAATGCAGTGGTCACATGGTACATGAGGGAGAGTTTTTACCTGGGTCAATGATCACGTTAACTTTAGACCTGTGGTCAATGCCACTT
>NW_008411163.1:0-271 GCF_000622305.1 Nannospalax galili | reverse complement strand
TACCCATCATGGAAGAAGGGGAGGTCCTTTCACACTCTCTGGAAGCAGAGCACAGGTAAAGATGAGATGTATGGCCTATAAGAACTATGAACATTCTTAAAACAGCTCAGAGTCTGACATAGAAATGGGATCTTACTTGCCCAAGAGTTGGCTAGCTTTTTCACAATCCCCAAAATTTATGTGGAGTTTAATTTCAGATTTAGTTATGGCTGTAGTCAGAGTAAACAGGAGAATTGTTTCCAGGAATATTATGTTGGTCTTACTGAGCAAT
>NW_008411162.1:0-271 GCF_000622305.1 Nannospalax galili | reverse complement strand
TCTAGCATGTTCCCTTGATCTTGGACCCCTTAGCTTCCAGAACCTTAAGGTAAATGCACCTTTATCCAGTCTGTGGTATTTAGTTATAGCAATAGAAAACAAACTAAGATAATATACATGTGTTATATAAGGACTATCTGCCACTTAAGAATGTATTACACTGGGGTTGGAGAGATGGCTTGGTGGTTAAGACCACTGACTGTTCTCGCAGAAAATTGACGTTGGTTTCCCAGTAACTACACAGCAATTAACAACCATCCATAACTATAGT
>NW_008411161.1:0-271 GCF_000622305.1 Nannospalax galili | reverse complement strand
GTACTGGACTCTGGTTGTATGTCCCTTAGGATTATTCAGCTTGCTGTATGTACTTAGTTTCCCCATCGGGTAGCATAACAGCAAGGGGTTATTTTGGCAGGTCTACAGATGGCAGTCTGTATTTATTTTTATACATGTCGAGCTCAAATTTCCTCCTTATGACCTGCAGAGCTCCTATGTAACTCTCCTTATTACCCCAGAATTTGGATAGTTTCCAAATACAGAGATTCATAGGATACATTCTTTATTTGTAAAGACACTTATTTATGAG
>NW_008411160.1:0-271 GCF_000622305.1 Nannospalax galili | reverse complement strand
TGTGTGATCACAATGTGACTATATGGCTTCTCAATGTTCCATTGGGAAATCACAATGCTCCAGTGAGATATCACAATGCTCCAATATTCCAACACTAATGCTCCATGAGCGATTACAGTGCTCTAATGTGCCATCACGAAGTTACAATATGACTTCACAATATTCCTTTCTCAGAACACAATGCTCCATTGTGACATCACAATGCTCCAATGTGCCAACGTTATTGCTCCATGTGATATTATATTGCTCCAATGAGCCATCAAAATATTAC
>NW_008411159.1:0-271 GCF_000622305.1 Nannospalax galili | reverse complement strand
ACATCATGCAAGAACCAGCCTCATTCTCATAAACTTCAGTAAGGTGACAGAGCCAATAAGAATCTCATAACTTTCCTTGATTAGACAGTTTTTATAGAGCTTCGATGAAAAGTAAACCCCTTTCAAGGAATCATACAAGGTCCATTTTCCAAACATGTCTAAGAAACGAACTGTTTCAGTTTAAGGAACATCTAGATCATGTCACAAAAACTCAGATCTGGGGTGTGCTGCTGTGGGATACAGACGTGTAAATCATCAAGAGTCAAGATAT
>NW_008411158.1:0-271 GCF_000622305.1 Nannospalax galili | reverse complement strand
TAAATTGGCAAAATATAAATTTTAAAAGAAGTTCAAAAATACTTAAGGAATGAAAAACAATCTTCAAAGGACACTGTGGAATAAAAAAGACTTTCAAAAAAAAAAACATTTTGCTATACATATGGGTAATCCTTGGTCACATAGATAGGCAAAAAAATATACCTCCTGGACAAATGTATACAGGTTATAAAGAGAACAGATAGCTTTGAGACCAGCAAGTTACCACTGGACTTAATTCTTTTGTCTGATGTAAACCATTGAGTTAAGTTGC
>NW_008411157.1:0-271 GCF_000622305.1 Nannospalax galili | reverse complement strand
GAGGTCAGAAGAGGGTGTTGGATCCCCTGGAACTGGAGTTACAGACAGTTAACCACCATGTGGGTATTGTCAATAGGTCCTCTGGAAGAGCAGCCAGTACTGTTAACCACTGAGCTATCTCTCCAGTTTCGAAAAATAAAATCTTAAAAAAAAGAAAAGTGGGAGGAGTGTGGTGGCTCATGCCTTTAATCCCAGCATCAGGGAAGAGGCAGATTTCTGTGAGTTCAAGGCCAACCTCAGGTACAATAGTGAGTTCAAGGCCAGCCTGGCC
>NW_008411156.1:0-271 GCF_000622305.1 Nannospalax galili | reverse complement strand
AAATCATGTGTATAAACACAGTGGACAGTATGTAAATACTGTTGCTTCATTAACCACCTTTATCAAAGTATTCCTGTGTGCCTGACAGTATATTTTATGTAGATCTTAACAATAGTTACGTTTACTTTACAAAACCTTTATTTCCACTTATACACAGCTAAGGCTTGTTTATTTTCTCAGCATAATTGCATCCAAATACATCAATATAAATCTTCTACTATTTTTCTATGAATGTTCCCAGGTGAACACTTAAAAATACTAAATATTAGGA
>NW_008411155.1:0-271 GCF_000622305.1 Nannospalax galili | reverse complement strand
CTTTAGAACCCTTTCTTCTAAAACCACATATTTGCTATATTTCATCTTTGACCTTTTTTTCCTGCTCTTTTGAATTTTGACTTTGCTCCAATGACTGTTTTGCCTGTCTCTGACTCAGAAGTTTGGTCAGACAAGTTCAGGACTGGATATCACCACGGTGAACAGGAGCGGGTCATCTAGGAAGACAGCCACCGCTCTGCCTGGGAAGAAGGCACAAGCAAGTGTGTTCATGGGCCCAGAAGAGGCCTTCATTAAATGAAAAAAACAAACA
>NW_008411154.1:0-271 GCF_000622305.1 Nannospalax galili | reverse complement strand
CTTCATCCCTATGATACCAATGAAAAACAAGCCCAGTTCCCTCCGGGACTCTTTCCTCAAATTCAAAATGCAGGACTTAAGGCTTGGAGGTGGCTTCCCCCTAAGGGTTCTGCCACCACCTCCTTAGCTAAGCTCCAACAGAGACCTGATGAGTCTTATAGTAATTTTGTCAACTGCCTCACTGAGGTGGTGGAGAGGCTTGTCGGGGAAGGAGGAACCTAAAGTGCCTTCATAAAACATTTGGCATATGAAAATGCTAATCCTGCCTGTC
>NW_008411153.1:0-271 GCF_000622305.1 Nannospalax galili | reverse complement strand
AAAGGAGAAGATGTCACACAGCAGGTACATTCAAATTTCAGGTGAAAGGGAGAGATTCTTTCCATGCAGAATGATGAAGCCTTTACGTCAGCTGTTCCTTCTGCCTGGAATGCCCTTCCTAGACATTTGGATGATTAGCACTGCCCAGTGTCACTTTCTCAGAGTCCTTCTCCGACTACTTGATTTTCAACAGTGTCTGTTAACTGTTGAAATGTGCCCCCACCCACCTTATTTTTCTTTATGCATACATGAAAGTATTTGGTTTTTAGGG
>NW_008411152.1:0-271 GCF_000622305.1 Nannospalax galili | reverse complement strand
GTTTTTATTGAATTTTTGTGTATTTCATACAGAACATCTCAATCTTAATCACCTTTACACCCCCTTCCCCACTGGCCCCCTCCCAGAGACCCCCCCACTGGAATTCATACATTGTATCATTTGTGTTAAGGCCTATTGTGTCAAGTTAGTGTTTGCAGACGTTCCTCAGTGGAAGTTCATCCGCTGAGGTATACTCAGCTTACCTAGAGTCCCCCCCTTTAAGAAGATCAGCTCCTCACCCAGCAGTAATCAGTTGCCAATATTTCTTCAG
>NW_008411151.1:0-270 GCF_000622305.1 Nannospalax galili | reverse complement strand
TCAAATTCCAGCACCCACATGGCAGCTAATAACTGTCCATAACTCCAGTTCAGGGGATCCAACAGCCTCTTCTGTCCTCTGAGGGCACTGCAGGTCACTGGTGCACTTACCTACATGCAGGCAATACACTCATACACATGAAAAATAAAAAGTAATTTTAAAAAACTTTAAAGTCTAATCATTTTAGTAAAGGAGTATTTGTAGTTGTTTTTCTCATTCTTTTTTAAAATTTTATTTATTGTTTTTATTTTATGTGTATGCATGTATTGC
>NW_008411150.1:0-271 GCF_000622305.1 Nannospalax galili | reverse complement strand
ATACTCCCCCAGATCTTCCCGTGGTGGTCACAGTGCTGGCCGTGGTGGGGAAGTTTGCCACGTCTGCTGCCTTCACTATGTCCTACGTGTACACTGCTGAGCTCTTCCCCACTGTCATCAGGTAAGAGCTGCTAGGTGACTTATCCTCTTCTGTCCCAGGGACCTGATATTGCCCTTCCCTCTGCCCCCATACCACAGCTGGAAATCTAGTGGTAACCACCAAGCTGTCCTAGGACCTTGGAAGACAGAGATGGACTTAGGCATGCCCTGA
>NW_008411149.1:0-271 GCF_000622305.1 Nannospalax galili | reverse complement strand
GTGCCCCGTGTGAAATAAAGCTGTATCCCACTGAGAATTCCATCTGTGCCTTGGTGCTTCCTCCATCTGCTCGCTCCCGCCAGCTCTCTGACTATCAAGAAGTATAGTCCCTGTCACATTCTTCATATTTGTAGGGTTCTCTCAAGTATGATTTCGCTGATATAATCTAAGTCTTGATATTCTCTTAAATGACTTGTCACATTTTTTACATTTGGAGGGGTTCTCCCCAATATGATTTCGATGATGTAATCTTAATGCTGATATTTTCCTA
>NW_008411148.1:0-271 GCF_000622305.1 Nannospalax galili | reverse complement strand
GATGATCATTCTCCAACTGCACTCAGCTATCTCAGTTAGGTGCTTGGCATGGCTCATTACTGTTTGCTCTTCTGAAAAAGATTTATTTCCTCAAATGTTTTTCAATGTTGTCTTCAGAAAGTATTTCTCCATCAGAAAATGTAAACTTACAGCCCAACTTTCCAACATGCCCTAACCAAAGCCGCACTGATGTTCTATGGCATTTGTTCAGTTTCATGAGTCTTTCCAGTAACCTTTCATAGACCTGATGAACTTAAGTAAATTAATTGGT
>NW_008411147.1:0-271 GCF_000622305.1 Nannospalax galili | reverse complement strand
AAAAAAAAAAAAAGAAAGAAAGGAAGAAAGAAAGCGAGCAAGCAGGGAGATAGGGTGGGGGTGGCAAGAGAGGGTGTTTGGTTTCAATTTTATTATTTTTATTTATTTATGTTTTGCCTGCAGGCATGTAAGTACACCCATGTCACACATGCCTACAGAGGCCAGAAGAGGGCTTCAGATCCCCTGGAACTAGAGTTAAGCTGGTTGGTAGCCCCATATAGGTGCTGGGAATCAAACCCAGGTCCTCTGCAAGAGCATCCAGTGCTCTTAA
>NW_008411146.1:0-271 GCF_000622305.1 Nannospalax galili | reverse complement strand
CAGGAGCACTGCTTCTGGGCCTGACCCCACCCTCACCTCCCTCTGCTTCCCCAGGTGTGAAAGACCCACCTCAAGGCCTCTCTCCTACCTGCTGGCCTCTCTCTGAGGTAAGTGATCGTGCCCTCCAAGCCTTGACTCCACCAGCCTCATTCACCCTCGCATCTCCCCTGAAATTCTCTCCTCCTAGTTTGGGTCCTGCCCCATTCCTTGACTTGGGGCTCCAGACACCTGGGAAACCAATACTGCTTCCTGATCTTTTTCATCCAGACCA
>NW_008411145.1:0-271 GCF_000622305.1 Nannospalax galili | reverse complement strand
TTCCTTTGAAAATATTAAGAATATCGACAAAGGAGTTACAGATCTGAGAGACGGAAAACAGTATGAAACAAGCTTCTGATGTTAGGAATGTAAAAAACAGCATCATTACAGATCCTACAGATATTTGAAAAATAAGAAATACTGAACTTTATTTCTGAAATACTTATTGTCTTGGTTTATCCTAATAAGGGATATGCTTTATTTTTTCAGATAAGTTAGATAATTTGGAAAAGGTTTCTGCTTTTCCTAATTTTCCTAAAGCTATTAAAAC
>NW_008411144.1:0-271 GCF_000622305.1 Nannospalax galili | reverse complement strand
ATCCATTGTGCTGTCACCTTGCTCAATATGCAAAAACGGTGCTCAGTGTCCCCTCACTATCCCCCAATGAGACATCACAATGTGCCATTGTGTCATTACAACCATCTATTTTTTCATCAATAAGCTCAATAGGCAAACACGGTGCTCAATGTCACCTCACAATCCCCCAATGTGAGATCAAAATGCTACAATGTGACATCACAATGCTTCAATGTGCATTACTTTAGCCCCATGTGACATTATACTGCTCAAATGTGCCATCACAATGTTA
>NW_008411143.1:0-270 GCF_000622305.1 Nannospalax galili | reverse complement strand
TCGTGTCACCTGTCCTCTCTGATATGCATATGGTCGTGTCACCTGCCCTCTTTGACATGCACATGGTCATGTCACAAGCCCTCTTAGTCGTGATCATGGTCCTGTTACCTGCCCTCTTTGACCTGCATATAGTCGTGTCACCTGCCCTCTCTGCCATAAAGTTGTTCATGTCACCTGCCCTCTCTAACGTGCAGGTGGTCGTGTCTCCTGCCCCCTCTGACTTGCAAATGATCATGTGACCTGCCCCCTCTGACGTGCACATGTTCGTGT
>NW_008411142.1:0-271 GCF_000622305.1 Nannospalax galili | reverse complement strand
AATTGGGTTTGGCGGGGCTGGTCCTCAACTCCAGTGTGAGGAAGAACCAGCAGCTTAAGGGCCGCAGAGGGGCAGCTTATAAAAGGAAAGAATGAGAAAAGAGCGAATATTTTTTCTGCTGTTTGGGACTGTTTTGGGGCTGCTTGCTCAGTGGAGGGCGTGGGGTCTGTACCTGGTGAAGCATGTTCGGGAAAAGTTACTGTAAAACATGTTTTTCTACGATTACAGAGTTCCAGGAATGAACTGCAGCTAAGGGCTTGGGAAACCTGTT
>NW_008411141.1:0-271 GCF_000622305.1 Nannospalax galili | reverse complement strand
CCACATTAATGGACCCACACATCTCTGTTCAATGTATTTTCAGGAAAATTTGCCAGGTGGGGCAGTGCAAGGAAAAACATCCTGAACATACCACAGAAACTGCAAATGTAAATAAAGAGAGCAGCAGTCGTCTACTCTTCCTGATGTTACATGAAATGAAAGTGCTAACTAAAAACAAGTCGCATCCTTAAATAGAAGAGCTAAAAGTATACAGCTTCAAAGTTTGTAATGCCTTGAATGACACAAGAAATTTTAAGGTATAAATCCTAAA
>NW_008411140.1:0-271 GCF_000622305.1 Nannospalax galili | reverse complement strand
TCGAACCCGGGCCTCCCGCGTGGCAGGCGAGAATTCTACCACTGAACCACCCATGCGCTGGCCAGGCTTGTCGCAACGGCGCTCTCTCCCGAGAAGTCCGGGCAAGTCCCGGGAGCGCCCGGGTGCGTGCAGCAGCTGTTCTTTGCCAACCGGATCCAGGGTCCCCACGGGGCCTGCGGGCGGTGGGGGGCAGGGAGCACAAGGACTAGCCCGAGCCCTGGCCGTGACCCCGGCCTCGGCCGCGGCGCCCTCTTAGGCTCTCTGGGGTGAA
>NW_008411139.1:0-271 GCF_000622305.1 Nannospalax galili | reverse complement strand
TGTTAACTTTGGAACTATTCATTTCTGTTATAATTATAATTATATAGTATATACTATATTTTTTTAACATTCACATTTTCTGAATTTTTCATTACTCCTTTTGTTCTTTGCATGCCCTGACTCTATCTAGAATAATCTCCCAGGATTCTATGACCTTTAAAACACACAAAAGACAAACGGGCAGATATTTAACGTGAAGCATAAATATTAAAATACTATATTCCCATTCAAAATCAACTAATTAGAGAGTGGATTTATTGAAAAGATAAAT
>NW_008411138.1:0-271 GCF_000622305.1 Nannospalax galili | reverse complement strand
GCAAGTTGACTCCAATCTGAAGGTGTCATCCAATAACTTGTTAAATTACCCGCCAAGGTAACAACAGGACTAGTTGTTCCATATTTATTAACTCTTTCTTTAATCTCTCTCAATAATTTATAAGGAAGATTATTAAAAATTTCTTGTAACGTTATATTATATATTATATTATATGTTGTAATATGTAATATATTTTATGTATTATATTATATATGATATATACCTTATATTATTATACTATATTATTTATTATATTATATTATTATGTTTC
>NW_008411137.1:0-271 GCF_000622305.1 Nannospalax galili | reverse complement strand
GGTGGGCACTGCCGAGAGGGTTTCTTGAGGGACTGAGTGTCGGCAGGGTCCCGTGAGTATGTGTTTGTGCGTGTGTGTGCCTGTATGTGTGTGCGCGCGCGCATGCTTGTGTGGGGGGGTATGAGGTGACCGGGCGAGCGTGTGTGCGTGCATGTATGTGCGTGTGTGCGTGCCTGCGTGTGCGTGTGTGCGCGTGCTCGCGCGCGTCTGTTTCCGTGCTGGACGGCGGGTGTTGCGCCGAAGGGTATTGCAGGTCTGAATGGCGGCGGGG
>NW_008411136.1:0-271 GCF_000622305.1 Nannospalax galili | reverse complement strand
GGTTTCTCTTTTTCCTGTGAGTTCCTGGAGTTTGAAAGTTTCAAGACCTAAATTATTTTAATGCCTTGCAACAACTGCTTTTAGTAATTTTGATGGTTGATTTTAATGTCAAATTCCTACAAATTAGAATCAATTGAGTTGGGAGCCTCAGTTGAGGAACTGACCTGCTTGTCTTAATTGATATGGGAAGACTCACCCCAAATATGGGCAGAACCTCTGTAAGCAGCCAGGATAAATAGGGCATGGTGTTGGGAAGAGGATTTGCCTTTAC
>NW_008411135.1:0-271 GCF_000622305.1 Nannospalax galili | reverse complement strand
CTTACTGGTGGGTAAGTCGATCCACTGGTCATCAACACACACTGTGGACTAACTCTGTCTTTCCAACCACGCTCTAATGCAAATTCTATCATTCTTGTCACACATTTAAAAAGCCTGAGGCCCAGCCAGTACCAGGAGTCATGGGACCAGCAAGACTGTGAGCTAGCATTCAAATTGACGTTCTCCTACCAGGCCTTGCTGCCTGTGACAGACTTAGGCGTGGGCCTTGGTCCCTGGTCAGGACCTGGATACCCAGCCTGGTAACAGAACA
>NW_008411134.1:0-271 GCF_000622305.1 Nannospalax galili | reverse complement strand
CACGTCAGAGGGGGCAGGTGACACTACCATCTGCACTTCAGAGGGGCAGGTCAAACTACCATCTGCAATTCAGAGGGGGCAAGTGACACGAACATCTGCACGTCAGAGGGGCGGGTGACATGACCATGTGCATGTCAGAGGGGGCAGGTCACACGACAATTTTCAAGTCAGAGTGGTCAGGCAACACGACCATCTGCGCATCAGAGGGTGCAGGAGAAAAACCATCTGCATGTAAGAGGTGGCAGGTGACACGACCGTCTTTACGGCAGAG
>NW_008411133.1:0-271 GCF_000622305.1 Nannospalax galili | reverse complement strand
GTGAATTTCTAGGTATTCAGAATATGCTGGAATCTTGCAGATTTCCCTGTGAAACCTCATTGGCTAGATTTTTCCATTTAAGCTCTTGCCCCAGTTGGTATCATCCTGTCAAGTAGACTTCTAAACAGTTGCCACTGATTATTTTCAACAAATGCCTTTAGAATGGGGCATTCCTCACTGAACAAGCCCCTCTCAACTAAGTCAAGTCAATGAAAACCCTTGGGAGAAGGGGCTTTGCAGAGGACTTCTGGACAGGTCAATGATGAAAAAA
>NW_008411132.1:0-271 GCF_000622305.1 Nannospalax galili | reverse complement strand
GTTAAGAGCACTGGCTGCTCTTGCAGAGGACCAGAGTTCAGTTCCTAGCACCTGTAACTATTCCCAGTTCCAGGGAATCTGATGCTCTTGTCTGACCTCTGTGTGCAGTGCACAAGTGCACTTACATACATGCAGGCAGTACATTCATACACATAAAATAATAAAATATTTAAAATTTTTAAAAACGAGACATGTAGATATCATTAGTGTCAGGAAGAGAGGCTGCCTGGCTTTTGCCCCTTTATTTGGTCTCTGTGCTGTAGTTTGGATC
>NW_008411131.1:0-271 GCF_000622305.1 Nannospalax galili | reverse complement strand
ATGTGTATGAGTGTATTGCCTGCATGTGTGTAAGTGCGCCCGTGTCATGCAATGCCTGCAGAGGTCAGAAAAGGCTGTCAGATCTCCTGGAAATGGAGTTAAACGCAGTTGTTTGATGCCATGTGGGTGCTGGGAACTGAGCCTCAGTCCTCTACAAGAGCAATCACTGCTCTTAACTGCTGAGCCACCTCTTCAGGTCCTCTTTTCTTTTTTTCATATGGCTTCCTTCAGTCCTTCTAACCAGGTTACATCTTACAGAGATAAATGGAGA
>NW_008411130.1:0-271 GCF_000622305.1 Nannospalax galili | reverse complement strand
GAAGACAAGTAATTGTAGAAGAAATGAAGCTGGAAGGGAAGGGAGAAAGGAGTTCATGGAAAGGGACAGCGAATCTAATTTGGATCAGAATGTATTGTAGGAATTTTTTTCTTTTTATTTTATGTATATACGTTTTGCTGAAAAAACGATAATTATACATCATGAATACAATGACTACAGAATCCTGAAGACGGCATTGGGTCACCTGAACAGCAGTTACGATGGTTGTTAGCTGTTATGTGGGTGCTGGGAGCCAAACCCAGGTCTTCTG
>NW_008411129.1:0-271 GCF_000622305.1 Nannospalax galili | reverse complement strand
TCTTGATGTCAACTGTGACATACAACATAACACATATTGAAGGGAACTTTAGACAATTGCTCCTGCAGGTCATCTTGTCCAATGTCTTACTCAAGGCAGAATCTCCCCAGATAATTATTTAGCAAATGCTTAAACAAGGTCAGTTCCTAGAGTCCACATTCTTGTGGGAAGTGAGCTTTCCTTCCGCTGCCACCTCACTTGTCCACTGTCTTTCCTCAAGCAGAGTAAAGCCTGGTCCCTTCACTTTAATACGGGCCTTGCTTTTCAGAAC
>NW_008411128.1:0-271 GCF_000622305.1 Nannospalax galili | reverse complement strand
TGTGGCATGGTACTATATACCTTTATCCCAGCACTGGGGATGCAGGGGCAGTGGCATCTCCATGAAACACCAAGGTCAGCTTGGTCTATACAATATCTTGTAGCCAGCTGTGGCTACAGGGAGGCCCTGTCTCAAAACAAACCAAACCAAACAAAAAGTTGCAAGTTTTCCTTTCCCCCATTTTAATCTCTTATTTGAATACTAGCCTAAATCCTAAGTGTGTTTGCATTGACACTGAGCTTTCTCATGTTTTTAAGACCCTTGCCCTTTC
>NW_008411127.1:0-271 GCF_000622305.1 Nannospalax galili | reverse complement strand
GAATTAAAACCAACAGCACAGGGGAGAAGGGAGAACTGTTATACTGTTAAATATGACCTAAGGGGCTTTAACTACAGATTCCTGTTTTATGTAGGAGTCAGGAACATAAACCCCTCTCCACCAGAGCAGCACAGAGAAGTCACTTAAGGACAATAGTGGCAGGCATATTTCCAATAATTAGGATTTAACAGCTCTTAGAAGTCCAGCATTTGAAAAAGAATGTGCTCAGCAAATTAGAAAAGAAAGAAATAGCCCATGGAAATCCAAAAAA
>NW_008411126.1:0-270 GCF_000622305.1 Nannospalax galili | reverse complement strand
CCTCTGACGTGCAGATGGACATGTCACCCGCCCTCTCTGAAGTGCACATGGTCGTGTCACCTGCCCAATATGATGCGCAGATTGTCGTGTCACCTGCCGCCTCTGACGTGCATATGGTCGTGTCACCTGCCCTGTCTTACGTTCAGATGGTCGTGTCACCTGCCCTCTCTGACGTGCAGGTGATCGTGACACCTTTCCTCTCTTTTGTACAGATGATCATGTCACCTGCCCTCTCTGATGTACGCAATGTCATGTCACCTGCCCTATCTG
>NW_008411125.1:0-271 GCF_000622305.1 Nannospalax galili | reverse complement strand
CTGATAGACTAGTGTTTAAGATGCAATAATTTATGGGTCCTATAAATATATCAACAGTTTCCTGGATAAAAGAACGATATGCAGGAGGCCGACATTGTGTACTAAGAAATGCCAAAAGATACAGAAGGTTAAATAAATTATGTATGGAAGATTCTGGCTATAAATTTCTGTTGCGTTTTGTGGGTTGAATTGCTTATGTGTCTGTATAAACTGCTAAGTGGAAAATAGGTGAAGAGCATTAAAACTTTAGTTAACTCTATTTCCTCAGGTC
>NW_008411124.1:0-271 GCF_000622305.1 Nannospalax galili | reverse complement strand
ATGTTACAGGGCCACCCACCCAAGCTCAGTGACCAGGGCCACAGGGAAGACGTTGGTGTGTCCCCAGGGCACCATAGCCAGTGGAGACAGATGCAGAAACAAGGCAGCTCCCAGGGCTCACCGCGGCTCTCCCCGTGCCCCCAGCCTCCCCAGCCCAAGTGGTCACTCTTGGCAGAGGATGTGGAGCCAGGGAGTGGAAAGATGACGTGGGTCCTGCCCGGACTTGGTGTGGTCTCTTGTGAGACCCTAGGTGTGAAAGGCTGAGATGGCC
>NW_008411123.1:0-271 GCF_000622305.1 Nannospalax galili | reverse complement strand
AACCCCAGCACACTCAGCACCTCTTAACAGTGGATGGAACCTCAACACGGCAGCATCTAGTAACATATCTTGGTACGCCAGCACCCTTGGCATCTAGTAAAAGTTCCTTGAACCCCAGCACATCAACATTTAGTAACATTTGATGGAACCCACACACCCTTGGCTCCTAATAACATTTGATGGAACCCCAGCATGCTTGGCACCTAGTAGCATTTAATGGAACACCAAAAACACTTGGCACCTAGTAACAGTTGATGGAACTCCTGCACCT
>NW_008411122.1:0-271 GCF_000622305.1 Nannospalax galili | reverse complement strand
ACAACAAAGGAAATCCACATTAAAATCACAACTAAAAAATAATATGAAAAACCAAAATAATGTGTCCCCACCAAACACCAACAACTCTACAGAGGAGTTCTACAATAAGAACCCCCTAGATAAGTCAGGACACGGAATTTAAAAGAACAATCATAAACATGATCAAAGAATTCAATGAGTTTAAAGAGCACACATATCAAAGAACTAAAAGAAGATAGGGATAAACTTCTGACTGAATTCATAAAAAGATAGAAATTGGCAGAAATGAAGC
>NW_008411121.1:0-270 GCF_000622305.1 Nannospalax galili | reverse complement strand
CCAAGGATGGGAATCTCAAGAAAGAAGGGTGGGGTTCTTCCTCAGCTGCTTCTTGAAGTGACAGGTCATATCTGCTCATGGTGCTTACTTGGCTCTTACTGTTTATGTGGTGCTGGGAATTGAACACAGGACCTCACACATGCTAAGCAAGTGCTCTTCTACTGAACTATATTGCCAGCCCTTAACTCTTGGTTTAAAATTTTTTTAATTCATTTTTATTTTATGTGTATGAGTGTTTTGCTTGCGTGTATGGAAGTGCATCTTTGTTGT
>NW_008411120.1:0-271 GCF_000622305.1 Nannospalax galili | reverse complement strand
ACGAACATAAGGTGCTTCTGTTATGTAGTGATGCATGTCTCCCTGCTCTAAGATGCTGCAAACTTTGTATATTATGGTTTGTGCCTCGTACCTCACCGTGATGATCACAGCTCTTTTCCTTTTCAAAGTCATCCTTGTCTTCATGATAAAGTCAGTCTATAAACGGGGCTAGCCTTTACCTTCCGGGTCCTTCTGGTGTGTGAACTTGAATTTGTTTTAATCTCTCTCTTGCAGTTTTGCGACGCCGTCTCCCATACTCCCCATCCTTTTT
>NW_008411119.1:0-271 GCF_000622305.1 Nannospalax galili | reverse complement strand
CACAGGCTTGTCAGGGCGACTGGGGTATGCAAAGGAGACATCTCGGAATTCAACCTGGCCACACAGCCTGGGTGGGGCCAGTGTCCCAGGCGGGGGCAGATTTGGCCTTCGGTCCAAGTAGCAAAAAACCTTCTCAGCGGCGCCCACGTTGCTCAGCATATCCCCGTACATGTATACCAGCGACTGGAAAACAGGAATGGACTGGTCAGCCAAAGTCCTCCATTTGAAGCCAACTCACCAAGTCCTCAATGCCCCACACACTCCCCACCCC
>NW_008411118.1:0-269 GCF_000622305.1 Nannospalax galili | reverse complement strand
TGTGTGTGTGTGTGTGTGTGTGTGTGTGTGGTTCTGATGATGGAACTCAGGGTTTTGTATGTGCAACGCAAGTGCCCTACCACAACTACATCCCCAGCCCTGATTTATAGCAGTGTTATCTGTAATAGACAAACACTAGAAGCAACTGTATTGCCCATGAAATGGATAAATACATCTCGACTTTGCAGATAATGAATAATAGACATGAAATAACAAACCACTGTATGCAGGACCTGGATGGAACTCAAATGCACTGTGCTAACTGAAAA
>NW_008411117.1:0-271 GCF_000622305.1 Nannospalax galili | reverse complement strand
TTTGGGCATTGTGATGGCACATTGAGCCTGTTGATGACACATTGTTGCACCGTGATGACACATTGCTGCACTTTTGTGGCACACTGAGATGGCAAAATGGAGCATTTTGAAGAGATATTGGAGCATTGTTATTTCACTTTGGAGCACTGTAATGCCTCCCTCACCATTCTGACGTCACATTGGAGCACTGTGATGACATACTGGTGGATTGTATTGGCAAACTTAGCACTGTGGTGACACATGAAACATTGCAATAGCACATTGGAACACT
>NW_008411116.1:0-271 GCF_000622305.1 Nannospalax galili | reverse complement strand
CAGAAGCTCTGCACTAGGAGGTGGGATTCCAGGCAGGAAGAGTTCACAATCTCATTAACACACTAGGTATTTTTCCCATCTATTTAGAATGACTTAAGGTGAACCTGCCTTCCTAGGGGGGGTGTCGTATAACCAGGTGATCAACCAGTGAAACTGGAAAGGTGAGTTTCCAACAGACTAGAGATTTTATAATCTAGCTTGTTAAATTTATGGGGCTATTCTCTAATACTACTAAGCAGTAATCCTAAATATCATTTAGGATGGGCTAAAA
>NW_008411115.1:0-271 GCF_000622305.1 Nannospalax galili | reverse complement strand
CCCAACTCACTCTTAGCTTCAGTTCCAACAAAAACATGAAAAAGAATGGGGAGTGGTGTTTATTGTGGACTCAGTGAATCTACACACATTCAACTGTACCTTTGACCAAAAGGGAGGGAGAGAGAAATGATGTCACGGATACTGCTGCCAATGGCCCTTCTGTCTACAGAGAGCTCACCTTTCCGGAACCATGAAGCAGAAAGGCTGTGGCTGACTATGGTTTCCCCCACAAGAGTGTGTGGTGACACACAGGCCACACTGCTGGGCTGCA
>NW_008411114.1:0-271 GCF_000622305.1 Nannospalax galili | reverse complement strand
AAACCTAAGCTTAACCCTAAACCTAACAGTCTCCCTTACCCTAACACTAACCCTGACCCTACGCCTGGCCCTGGCCCTAAACCTAATCCTATCCCTAGCCTTAACCCTACCCCAATCCTAACCTTAAAAGTAACACTAGACCTAACCATAGCTCTAATATTAGCCCTTAATTTAACCCTAACCCTAATCCTAGGCCTAGCCATAAACGTATCCCAATCCATAGCCCTAAACCTAAACTTAATGCTGTCACTAAAACTATCCCTTGATTTAA
>NW_008411113.1:0-271 GCF_000622305.1 Nannospalax galili | reverse complement strand
TACACTTATACTCATGCAGGCAATACACTCATACACACAAAATAAAAATAAAAAATAAAGTATTTAAAAAGAGGCTGCCTCAAAACAACAATCATGCACACACACACACATGTGCGCATGCATACACACAAAAACAAACAAACAAAACCAGGCAGACTAGACTAAACTAGGCTTAGCTGGCAAAAGTGCTTGCTGCCAAGAAATTCCAAAGGACTCTCAGATGAGCATCTGAAAATTGCCCTGTTCTTTTTTCTAGTTCCCTGTCTAGAAC
>NW_008411112.1:0-271 GCF_000622305.1 Nannospalax galili | reverse complement strand
GCCAGATGTCCCTTGGTGTGAGTTCATCTATTGGAGCCTGTTCCGCCTGTCTAGTATCACTCCTTAAAGAGGATCAACTCTCCCTCATCCAGCAGTATCAGCTACCAATAGTTCCTTCTAAGGGTAGGGCTTCCTGCCCATTTCCCCAGTTGCTGGGTTTTTGTCTGAAGAAGTTTTCAGGGGTCTGTTGCATGCTTATCACTGTTGCTCTAAGTTCATATGAGCAAGTTCCCAGTTGATTAATCTCCATGAGTTTGTGTTGTTACTAGAA
>NW_008411111.1:0-271 GCF_000622305.1 Nannospalax galili | reverse complement strand
CCTGAAAGAAAGAGTCCAATCCTTTGGCATTGGTTGGAACCAAGAATGACCCCATTACGTTCTGAGACCTTGTTCCTTCTGATTTCTCTTTGAACTGTGCTCTTAACAAAGGGCATTCTCTTTAGTTATTGAAACAGTGCATGCAGCATGAAATGGGAGAGGAAAAGCAAAACTAGGATTTTCCCTTTCTGACACCTATTGACCCAGAATAGCTCAATTGCAGATTCTATAAACAGTAATGTGCTTCACATTTTCTGTGGGGATCAAGGTA
>NW_008411110.1:0-271 GCF_000622305.1 Nannospalax galili | reverse complement strand
TCTCAGGAATATGACTCAAAGGGGAAACTGATTAATGGAATTATTTGCCTGGTTGGGAATCAGGATTTACAGCGTGCTTCTCAGACTTTAATACGAATATAAATCACCAGGAGATCTGGTTTATAAACAGTCTGGGGACTGGGTTTAGAGTCCTCATTTCTCACCAGTTCCCGGAACTGCTCGTCTGAGTGGATCCCAGAGGAAGTTTTATAAGCCATGCATCTTCCTGCAACCAAACTTTGTAGCTTCTTGTACAGAAGGGTCTAGTGTG
>NW_008411109.1:0-271 GCF_000622305.1 Nannospalax galili | reverse complement strand
CATATACAAACTTGGTAGGAGACATAAGCTGATGCTGAACTTGGTGGCAGATGTTTGATCATTGTGACATATATCTGAAAGAAGCAATTTAAAGAAGAAAAGCGTGATTTGGCTCAGGGTTTCATGGTTTCTATCCATGCTCAACTCCCTCCTTTACTTTCAGGTGCTTTTCAAGACAGAAACATCATGGGGAGATGGCATGATGGACTAAAGTCTTTTGTACCTTGACAGACAGAAAATGAAGAGGCTAAACAAGACAGAGACAGGCCAT
>NW_008411108.1:0-271 GCF_000622305.1 Nannospalax galili | reverse complement strand
GACCACTTGGGATTGGATATTTTAAAACCCTCTGAGTCCACTTAGTGCTGCAAGTTTCTACATGGGTGTAGAGACATCATTTGAAACATGAGCAGCCAACCAGGGATGCATCTGAGGAAAACTGACTCCTTCACCAGTCATGAACTGCCAATAGTGCCACAGTTAGAGGTGAAACTTCATTAACTACTCCCACATTCACGATGGAATTTTGACAACTTTATCCAATGCAGGTTTTGTGAATGAAATCAGTCATTATTACTTTATGTTTCCC
>NW_008411107.1:0-271 GCF_000622305.1 Nannospalax galili | reverse complement strand
CCTGCCGTTTGGAGCTACGCTGCTCATAAAAGGAACCCACAGCAGCCAGTAATTTTCTGTTACCACTGATGCCTGTCTCCTCCCACACCTGGTCTCGGCTGTCCAGACTCCCAGATTTCCCAGCTTTATTATCTTACACCATGGTCAAGGTCTGACAGGGCAGGAGCAGGCCAACCCATATCAGGAGAGAATGGGTGGGGGAGAGCCTTTCAAATGAGACCTAGGTGAGATAAGTCAGGAGGTTTCATGGTCAGCTAAGAGGTATCATCTA
>NW_008411106.1:0-271 GCF_000622305.1 Nannospalax galili | reverse complement strand
TTATAGCAGTAATAAAACAAGTGAGATCTTCATTGGTAATGTGAAAAATTCTAATTGATGTTAAATTAAACAAGCTCAAGTCCTCTCTGCTGTTAAGATTATGTCGAGTTTTGGTCTGCTTTTTCCTCACAAATTACATGATTCTATAATTTCTGCTCATCCACTGCAGGGAACAGCTTCTTCATTCAGTGAAACCAGAGAAAACATGTTGGAGTTTATGAAAAATGTACAGAAAAGTATAAAAATGTAGCTTTATATTTTGCTTCAGAAA
>NW_008411105.1:0-271 GCF_000622305.1 Nannospalax galili | reverse complement strand
TACCAGTTCCGCCAAGACAGGTTTAAGTTACAATAAAGCAAGTAAAATTAACTGAATTTTAAAAAGTAATTAAATGCAAAAATTATAAGACAATATTTTAGGATGATGCTTTATTTACTTTTTAAAAAACCTTTCTCAAATGAAAAAGAATGTTAAGAATGCATCAAATTTTTTGCTTACCTGAAGATTGTCTACCTGAACTTGCACAGCTTCTAAGGAACCAGTCAGCAGACAGAACCGGGACAGAGAATATCTGGCCTCCATGAGGTGG
>NW_008411104.1:0-270 GCF_000622305.1 Nannospalax galili | reverse complement strand
GTGTAAATTAAGCAATTTAGGTAGCATGTTTGGTTTCTAATTTAATTTTTCTCCCCACAGAGATCTGCCTACAGTAGAGGAGCTGATGAAACCTATCAGAATAGATTCCTGTGGGGTCAGTGGCTTTGAGTTACAACCCATCAGGTAGGTCTGGAGAATGTTTTGTGCAGGTTATTAGCTGAGTTTTCCTTGCTAGTGTCTTATTTTGTCCTATTTATGTGTATGAATGTATTGCCTGCATGTATGTAAGTGTACCCATATCGTGCAATG
>NW_008411103.1:0-271 GCF_000622305.1 Nannospalax galili | reverse complement strand
ATTTTTGTGCATTTCATACAAAATGTCTTAATCATCTGTATACTCTTCCCCCATCTGTACCCCCTAATCACCCCCTACTGGATTTCATATTTCATGAATTCTTCTCTAATATATTAAGGCGTATCAAATCTTTTGTGTACCAAAATATCTGGCAGTGTAAGTGCATCCACTGAAATCTAGTCTGCCTATCTAGAGTTTCTCTCTTAAAGAAGATTAAGTTCCTCACCCACACTAATCAACTGCCAGTAGTAGGTTTAAATAGGTGTTGTAT
>NW_008411102.1:0-271 GCF_000622305.1 Nannospalax galili | reverse complement strand
AAACCAAAGCCTTGGGGAGGGGAAGGCCATCAATATAAAGCATTCCCTACCGAAGAATAAGCATTTGTGGATTTATCTAGTGAGGTCTATCTAAGAAAATAGGGTGAGACCCTAACATAAGCATCATTAACCATTTACCTAGTTTTTTAAAATAATAACTGTTCATTACAAGTGACCGTCTGTACCATAATTACTGGGATCTATAGAAACAAGAGAGACATGCTCTTGGCCCTTGCAAGCATGAAAACAGTCTTGTTATAGATCATAAGGT
>NW_008411101.1:0-271 GCF_000622305.1 Nannospalax galili | reverse complement strand
TCCCAGCTGTCTGGAAAACTCTGTTTTCTTGTGGATTATCTGCCACCTCTGTCTCTTAAAATCTTTTTGCCACCTCTTCTACAATGATCCCTGAGCCTTTGGAGACAGAAGTTTGATACAGGTGTCCAATTCAAGGATCATCACTCTGTCTCTCACTCTCTGCTTGTTGGCCAGTTGCGGGTTGCTTTGTTAATCGCCATCTGCTGCATAAAGCAGCGTCTCGTGTCAAGGCTGGGGGACAGGGAAGACTTGGGGTGGGCAAGGATTCCAG
>NW_008411100.1:0-271 GCF_000622305.1 Nannospalax galili | reverse complement strand
CCAGCCCAAAGTTCCAAACATGTCCACAGTCCTCCCCAAAACACCAAGGTCAGGTCTCCCACAGCAATACCTCACTCCTGGTACCAATTTCTGTCCTAGTTTGTTCTTTATTGCTGTGATAAAACACTATGAACACTACCAACTTGGGGAGGAAATAGTTTATCTTACATCTCCTGGGTCATAGTTCATCAGGGACCCAAGGGGGGAACTCAGGGCAGGGACCTGGAGGCAGGAACTGGAGCACAGGTCATGGAGGAATGCTACTTACTGG
>NW_008411099.1:0-271 GCF_000622305.1 Nannospalax galili | reverse complement strand
TGATGTCACAATGGAGCCTTGTAATGTCACATTGGATGATTGTAATGTCACAATGGGACAACGTGAAGTCATATTGTGACATGGTGTTGGCACATGGGAGCAATGTAATGGCACATGGGCCAATAGTTTTGGCACATTGGAGCACTGTGATATGTTTTTGGAGCATTGGGCTGTCACAATGGAACATTGTGAGTCATAGTGTAACATTGTGTTGTCATTTTGGAGCATTGTGAAGTCACAAAGGAACATTGTGAAGTCGTACTGTCACATT
>NW_008411098.1:0-270 GCF_000622305.1 Nannospalax galili | reverse complement strand
TCCCAGCACCCACATGGCAGCTAACAACTGTCTGTAACTCCAGTTCCGAGGGATCCAACGCTCTTGTGATCTTTGTGGGCATTGCAGGACATGGGTGCACTTACATACATGCAGACAATATACATATAAAATAAAAATAACAAATAAAATATTTTTTTAAAGAAACAATTTTCACATTGCATGCAAACTATTCAGCCATAGCCGAAAGATCAACATGCCCAAGAAGGGCAAACACACACACGTGTGCACACACACACACACACACACACA
>NW_008411097.1:0-270 GCF_000622305.1 Nannospalax galili | reverse complement strand
CATTGTAATGACACAATGGTGCATTTTGATGGCACAATGAGCATTGTGATGCCACAATGGAACATTGAGAAATCATATTGTAACATTGTGATGGCACACCGGAGCAATATAATGACACAAGGGGCCATAGTGCTGGCATACTGGAGCACTGAGATGCCACGTTGGAGCACTGTGATGTCACATTGTACCATTATGATTTCAATTTAGGGTATATATCAAGGGAGACTGAGCAATGTGTTCGCATATTGAGTATGGTGAAGACACAGTGGA
>NW_008411096.1:0-270 GCF_000622305.1 Nannospalax galili | reverse complement strand
GGGAAAATATCTTTTGCTCTCTTAAGTAGAATCTACAATTAAACATCTGTCGTGAAAGCAGAAGGGGGTACTATGTAGGGTAGGAGGCCAACTGGAAAGAGCGGGAAGAGGGCAATGGGGAGGTATAAGCAAAGTATAGTGATTATACATATGTGAAAATGTCACAATGAGACCCACAACGTCATTTGCTAACTAAAAAGTAATGTCTATTTAAAAAACAAGCAGGTGTGGTGGTTCATGACTATAATCTCAGCTACTCAGGAGGCTGAA
>NW_008411095.1:0-270 GCF_000622305.1 Nannospalax galili | reverse complement strand
AACAGGACTATAGCTAGGAGAAAATACTCCACACTGGAGCTGTTGAAACTCAGAAAGACATGCAGGCAATCCAAGAAACCTTCACCACGTGGCTCATGAGGGTATGGGACATGGGAGCAAATGACATTAATCTAAGTCCTTCATAAGTTTCACAGCTGACGTATACAACCACCCATCTGTCTTTTGACATAGGCTATTTAACATAGGTCAGTGTGGGGAGAGCAGTCCCTAATGGGATGGCTGGTGCAAGGCATTAAAGGTAGGTAGTCA
>NW_008411094.1:0-270 GCF_000622305.1 Nannospalax galili | reverse complement strand
GGCCTCTATCTTCTAGAACCTCCCCTTAATCAACTTTGACTATTGGGTTACAAACTGAAGTCAACTCTGGCTAAGTAAATTGTTTCTGAAAATATAAAATAGGCAACAAAAATTAAAGAAATAAGGAGCTTGACAAAGTCAGAAACAAGAGCAGCTCCCAAGACACAAGTACTGGGCGTTAGAGACTGTATGAAAATCAAAACCCCTGGAATGAAGCAGTTCCAGCCCATTTCATCTGTTTGAATGATTTCATTCCTATTCAGTTCCTGG
>NW_008411093.1:0-270 GCF_000622305.1 Nannospalax galili | reverse complement strand
TCTCTGTCCTGGGTCACTTGATTTACTGATTTTTCACCTCATTTTGAGATAATATTTTCCTTATTTTGGAAAATGCCTGACAGTTTTGATCGGATCCTGAAAAATGTAACTTTTTCCTTGTTGGCTGCTGGATGTTTCCTGTTTTATTAATTTTTTCATGTATTTTTATTTTATATCTTTGTATATTGCCTGCATGTATGTAAGTGCACCCTTGTCATAAAATGCCCATGAAGGTCAGAAGAGGGTTTCAGATCCCCTGGAACTGGAGTT
>NW_008411092.1:0-269 GCF_000622305.1 Nannospalax galili | reverse complement strand
TCTCTCTCTCTCTCTCTCTCTCTCTCTCTCTCTCCCTCTCTCTCTTCTCTCCTCTTTCTCTCTCCTCTCTCTTCTGTCTCTCCCCTCTCTTTCTCTTTCTGTCTCTCTCTCTTTTTCTCTCTGTCTGTCTGTCTGTCTGTCTCTCTCTCTTTCTGTCTTCCCCACTGTTTCAAGTTAGCTATGCTGGTTGGTTTTTGTCAACTTGATACAAACCGGAGACGCTTAGGAAAAGGGAACTGCAGCTGAAGAGATCACACTGGCCATGGCCA
>NW_008411091.1:0-270 GCF_000622305.1 Nannospalax galili | reverse complement strand
CCATTTACATGTGTATCACCTATGTAGCATTGTCACCTCTCCATCCTGTCCCGCAGTGCTAAAATTTTTCCATAATAATTCCATGAATGCAAGACCTTAAATCAAAAAAATATTTCTAGTTTGGTGGGTGAAAACTGATGCATGGCAATTGACTGTTCTGACCAAGGACTTAGGTCTTCATATGCAAGTATAATGAGGGTTGATGTTTACATAAAATCGATAGTTTTGATTATTTGAAGACATTGTATAATTTGTTTTATCATTTTAATT
>NW_008411090.1:0-270 GCF_000622305.1 Nannospalax galili | reverse complement strand
TCCACTGAGGTCTAGTCATCCTATGTAGAGTCCCTCCCTTTAAAAAGGCCAGCTCTTCCTCACCCAGCAGTAATCAGATGCCAGTAATTCTTCCACTAATATCAGGACCTGATGTCCATTTCCATAGTTCTGTTCTGGGTTTCTGTCTTTTTGAATTTGCATGAATCTTGTGCATGCTGAGATCATTGCTATAGATTCAAATAAGTGTCCCAGGAGCCTGTAGGACTCTATTTCCATGTGGTCATGCAGCTCTTCCCTTGTTCTTATAAT
>NW_008411089.1:0-270 GCF_000622305.1 Nannospalax galili | reverse complement strand
GGCCAGATACATCCTTGGCTTGTGCCCCATTGTTCCCTGATGCCCTGTGTTTGGCCTGGATCAGGTCAAAGGAACCCCATCAAAGACTTGGCCAGGCTCTCTCCAGTCCTGGGAGGGTAGGCACAGGGTAGGACGAGCTCTACCTCACAGGTAATAAGCAACAGAGTCTCCCTTGGCTGTTTCTCACAAGGACAGCTGGTTGGGAGGCTTGAGTTGTGGTGCAGGAAGCCAGCATCGGTGGGACCCTAGCAGAAGATGCTGCTGTGTTCT
>NW_008411088.1:0-270 GCF_000622305.1 Nannospalax galili | reverse complement strand
ATAGTCACCCGCTTTCCCAGTTCTCTTTACTACTAATGAATCCCTTGGTCTCCCCATGATTGAATTGATTCATGTGTCAGTTCCCTTAAATGGTACATGGTCTCTTACAGGATTGCTCTGTTCAGCCCAGTCCTTAACCTATCCTCCCCTAATGTGTCTCACTGTCACTCCCTCTTTAACATCACAACAGGCGACTTTCTTGGAAACCTAAGGCAGGGGTCCTTATGGGGCCTCAAAATCTGGTCTCCCTTAGTAAAGGACACTTCTGAG
>NW_008411087.1:0-270 GCF_000622305.1 Nannospalax galili | reverse complement strand
AGTGCACTTACATACATGCAGGCATAACACTCATACACATAAATAAAAATAATAAATAAAATATATTTTTAAATGCCCCCCCTTTTATTACAACTCAATTGTTTCAATACAAATATAACTATGATTATTAATTATGTAGAACATTATATGATTGATATTAAAGGAGTAGAAATATAATTACTACTACTTTTGTAGTAAGCATAAAGGGTGCATTTCATTATCGTCAGAGCATCAAGCACACAGAACCAAGAAGCTTGGTAGGCTTTATCC
>NW_008411086.1:0-270 GCF_000622305.1 Nannospalax galili | reverse complement strand
GGAGGGAGGGAGGGAGGGAGGGAGAGAGAGGAAACATTAGATGTCTGTTGACAGTGATTGAAAGGATTTTTTTTTAAGTCATGAGAAAGTGGGAGATGTAGCGGAAAGGAGAAGTGGAACTTTACTTTAAAACGGGGAAAATAAGAGCCATGTGAGCAGTGTTATTGCTGGAGGAAAAGACAAGTGATGCTTCATGTAGTAGCTCAGTTCCCATTCACAAGAACTCAGTTTACAACAACCAAAGCCATCCAATTTGTTTTTGTGAGAACT
>NW_008411085.1:0-270 GCF_000622305.1 Nannospalax galili | reverse complement strand
TGATTGTACCAAGACAGTGTTTGGGACAATAATACTTGCAACTGATTTAGTTTTTAAAGTTATTTTTTTATTGATTAATTTTTTTTTATGTGTATCCCTACATGTATGTAAGTATACCATGCACCTGAAAACCTGAGGCAGCCAGGAGAGGGTGTCTCCTGGAACTGGGGAAGATGTTAGCTGCCATTGTGGGTTCTTAGCCACCATGTGGGTTCTGGTAACTGAACCCAGGTCCTCTGTAAGAGAAACCAGTGCTCTTAACTGTTGAGC
>NW_008411084.1:0-270 GCF_000622305.1 Nannospalax galili | reverse complement strand
CTGTTAGACACTTTTCTGGTTGCCTGGGTTCCTTGAGTGAGGCACTATAAAGCAAGCAGCAGTCACATGGCCCTCTTCTCAGAACTGGCTACCTCAAACACTGACGCTTTGAGGAAGCTGCACAACAACCATATCTGCTTACTGATGAAGCACAACTTTACATACAGAAGGAAATACTCAGGCCAAGGCTGCATCGATCAGCTTGGACCACATCTTCCCGCCATCACAAATCTTGGTGAACCTCAGCTGACAGAGCCCACTTTTAACTAT
>NW_008411083.1:0-270 GCF_000622305.1 Nannospalax galili | reverse complement strand
GACCATTTGATGGGTCTGTCCTTTACTCTTCTAGCTTCTATTAAATTCTCAACATCCAATTTCTGTTAGTTAATGTTCAGATAACAGAATTCAGAATTCTCACCTCAACCTTTGCCTGTGCAGTCCACTTGGTATTCCAGCCACTCATGCGTCAGCCTGTGTTTCAGTTCTTAAGATGTAGCAAGCTGCCAGGCTGATAATCAGCAAGGGCACTGAGAAACATGGGAAATTACTGCTAAGGTGCCTATAGAATATATGCCTGAAATAGCA
>NW_008411082.1:0-270 GCF_000622305.1 Nannospalax galili | reverse complement strand
TGTGTTGTCACATTGGAGCCTTGTGATGTCACAGTGGAATATTGTGAAGTCGTGTTGTAACATTTTGATGGCACCATGGAGCAATTTGATGTCACATTGACAGGTTGTGAAGGGACATTGAGCACTACGTTTGCACATTATGCATGGTGATGACACAACGGATCAAGTAATGACACAATTTTGCGTAGTTATGTCACAATGAGCAATGTGATGACTTAGTGGAACATCGTGAAGTCATATTGTAATATTGTGATGGCACGATGGAGCATT
>NW_008411081.1:0-270 GCF_000622305.1 Nannospalax galili | reverse complement strand
TCTGACATGCTGATATTCGTGTCACCTGCCACCTCTGATGTGCAGATGGTCATGTCACCTTCTAACTCTGACGTGCAGATGGTGGTGTTACATGCCCCCTCTTATGTACAGATGGTGGTGTCCCCTCCCCCCTCTGACGTGCAGTTGGTCGTTTCACCTGCCCTCTCTGACGTGCACATGATCTTGTCACCTGCCCTGTTAGTCGTGCACATTTTAGTGTGACCTGCCAACTTTGACGTGCACATGGTTGTGTCACCTGCCCTGTTAGTC
>NW_008411080.1:0-270 GCF_000622305.1 Nannospalax galili | reverse complement strand
AGGGGGAGAAAACAAATTTAGCCATCATTTTAGAATAGCTGGTTGTCTCCCATCGCTACAGTGGGTACTACAGTATTGCAGACCAAGATTTGAAGAGTTACATTTGAGCAGAACTTTCTGCTTAGAAACAAAATCATCAGTGTGAAGTAATTGTCTAATATTTTATGCGGACTTAAGTCTAATGTCTGGGAAGTGTAATCCCTTAAACTCTTAAAGAACTATCCTGATCACTTTAATCTTTGGTTATGCTTTCCTTTTGGGTGTTTAAGA
>NW_008411079.1:0-270 GCF_000622305.1 Nannospalax galili | reverse complement strand
TTCTGAATGACTAGAACAGTCCCCTTGTAAACAAGAGTTGTACTTTTTAATGTCCTTTTCTTCTAAATATTATTCACGTATTTCTTATCACATTTTTGATAGGCCAAAAATTTTTGAAGATTTATTTTAAGTAATTGTATGTAAATGTCTTTTCTATGTGGGTGTATGCACATATGAGTGCAGGTGCCACAGAGTCCAAAAGAGGCTGCCAGACCTCCTAGAGTTGGGGTTACAGGCATTGTAAGATACCAAGCAGGTGCCATGTAGCAA
>NW_008411078.1:0-270 GCF_000622305.1 Nannospalax galili | reverse complement strand
AAGAAGAAATGTTCTAGGGTAATGCTCTGGTTTTTCTGCCACTTGGGCCATATGATTCAGCCATGCAAATGATACTTGATGCCTCAGTATGAGCAAATACAGGCTTTCCGAGAGCAGGACTTCATTAATCAAGGAGATATATGACCCAGGCTGTGGGGAAGTCATCAAATTTTTTTCCCTATCTAAGCTTGTCAGTGCACAATGAACTCATGAAAAATATGGCCCTGGAGGCAGGGATGAGCTTTATATATGAACTCAGTAAAATTGACT
>NW_008411077.1:0-270 GCF_000622305.1 Nannospalax galili | reverse complement strand
CCCCTGCCTCTGCCTCCTGAGTGTTTGAATTAAAAGGCATGCACCCTCATACCTGGCCTGCCATTGATCCTCTTAAAACTAGGTCTCCAATACTCAGAAATTGAGAATACATCTCACCAAAAGTTTTACTGCTTAAACTTTTCTTCTTCAATGTTTTAATGTCATCCTACTAAAATACTACAACTGACTCACAATGTAGTTTGCAAGCAGCAATCCTATCAACACTTGTCTTTTATGTAAGAGAAAAAGAGTATATTCGAAGAGATATTT
>NW_008411076.1:0-270 GCF_000622305.1 Nannospalax galili | reverse complement strand
TCAGTGTCAGTTACCTCTCAAAGGCTTCTAGATAGGGAGAGAACAAATTTAGCCATCATCTAATTTTTTAGGCTAGAACAATAGTGGGTTGCCTTTTTTAGCTGTAGGTGGGCACTACAGTATTACAGACCAAGATTTGAAATCTTACTTCTGAGTAGCGTTGTCTTATTAGGAACAAAATTATCAATGAAGGATAATTGTCTAAATAACATAAGAACTTACTCCTGTCTGGGTTGTGTAATCCCTTGAACCCTTAAAATATACTGATGA
>NW_008411075.1:0-270 GCF_000622305.1 Nannospalax galili | reverse complement strand
ATGTGTGGTGCCCCATGCTTGCAATCCCAGCACTCCGGAAGTGGAAGCAGAGGGATCAGGAGGTCAAGGTCACTCTCAGCTTCACAGTGAGTTTGAAAGCAACATGGACACATGAGATCTGTCTCAAAATAAAATGAAGAGATTTCTGCAAACACCACTTCCAATGCTTTCCATTTATGCTTAATGTGCAGACCTTTCATTTGGGATCTTATTTCTTTATATTTTTTCTTTAATGCCTTCTATTTTGTTGCTAACTTTGCTTCAAGTTCT
>NW_008411074.1:0-270 GCF_000622305.1 Nannospalax galili | reverse complement strand
ATTGGAGCTTTGTGATGTCACATTGGGGCATTGTAAAGGGACGTTGATTACTGTGTTTGCATATTGAGCACAGTGAAGACACAATGGATCATTGTAATGACACAATATTGATTTGCAATGGCACAATGGAACATAGAAAAGTCATATTGTAACATTGCAATGCCACATTGGAGCAATGTAATGGCATATGGGGACATAGTGTTGGCATATTGGAGCAGTGTGATGTCGCTTTGACCATCGTGGTGACATTTTGAGCACTGTGATGTCACA
>NW_008411073.1:0-270 GCF_000622305.1 Nannospalax galili | reverse complement strand
CCAATGTGACAACACAATGCTCAATATGAAAACACTGTGCTCAATGTCTCCATGCATTTACCAAATGTGACATCACAATAATCCCATGTGTCATCACAATGTTCCAATGTGACATCACAATGCTCCACTGTAACATCACAATGTTCCAATGTGCCGACACTAAGTCCCCATGTGCC
The DNA here is from genome assembly GCF_000622305.1 of Nannospalax galili. Lineage (NCBI taxonomy): Eukaryota > Metazoa > Chordata > Mammalia > Rodentia > Spalacidae > Nannospalax > Nannospalax galili. Next base: position 94 of record NW_008411073.1, on the reverse strand, counting down.
ACTATATTGCTCCAATATGCCATCGAAACACTATGGCCCCATCTGCCATTATATTGCTCCAAAGTACCATAATGATGTTACAATATGTCTTCAC
>NW_008411072.1:0-270 GCF_000622305.1 Nannospalax galili | reverse complement strand
AAAAAGAAAAATGGAGTTGTGTGTGTACAGTTCCAGTCAGAACTTAGAATGTGGCTCAGTGCTGAATGGTGATTCCACTAGAGGCTACAGAATAACTTTACCATGCTGACACTGGAATTCCCTTTCTGTAGTTATATAGATGTTGGAAACCTGAAATTGGGGTTCTCACCTCTTTGACACGTAATGAGTTACTGAAGGAAAAAAGAAAAAAGATATATTATTTCTGAAGACAAAACAGAAGCCATATAGATTAGAAAGAACAGCATTTGG
>NW_008411071.1:0-270 GCF_000622305.1 Nannospalax galili | reverse complement strand
TCATGGAACATAGAACAAGGGATGAAAAGAACACTAATGCATCTTTCAGTTTGCATCAATGAAGCTCCCTCATGCAACAGAGGGCCAGGAACATAAAAGGCCATAAATGGCCAAAACACAGAGAATAAGAGTCGGCAGAGTGTGGTCCTTGGACAGGACTCCTATATTGAGGTCCACCCACTCAGGGCCCAGGGACCATTGCAGAAGAGGGGACAGAAAGATTGTAAGAGATAGGGAGGTGAGTAACCATATGGAAATGTTCCTACAGGC
>NW_008411070.1:0-270 GCF_000622305.1 Nannospalax galili | reverse complement strand
TCTGGTTTGATTAAGCCTTTTGTGGTCCCTTATCTACTGGTAAACCTGTGGAAAAGAGATTTCCTTTCACAAATGAAAATAGTTATGTGTAGTCCAAACGATGTTGTTACTACACAGATGCTTGCTCAAGGATACAGCCCTGGCAAAAGATTAGAAAAAAAAAAAAAAATGAAAGGGTGTCACCCTTAACAAGCACAGGTCAAAATGATAAGCGAGGTCTGAAAAATTTATAATGGCGGCCATTGACGACCCTGCACCCTCAAACTATGT
>NW_008411069.1:0-270 GCF_000622305.1 Nannospalax galili | reverse complement strand
TTTTCCTCGATAAACTATACACTGTTTACATATTTCTACTAACTTTTTACTCCCTTGCACCATAGACCTGGCAGAGATTTGAATAATATCCATGTTGCAGCCTGAGTGCTATCCTGCCTTGGAATTCCCTCTGCTGAACACATTAGTCTGCTTTTTCAAAATTCAGCCTCATTAAAGTTCTCAAGATGTGTGCAGAATGCAGATTTCTTACCAGATTCTCATCTGAATGGACTGTAGCCCAGCTCCTGATACTGTCCTTGTCCCCCCCCC
>NW_008411068.1:0-270 GCF_000622305.1 Nannospalax galili | reverse complement strand
ATAGTCCCAAACAGGTCCCCTCATTAGCCCTACGTACCTGTCCTGGTCCAGGGACAGCTCCTTGGTGAGGAACTCGAAGAAGCGGGCACTGTGGGCACGGTTCTCCTCGGCAGTTCCTACCACACCGATGGAAGAGACCAGCACCTGGACGCAAGGCTCTGTGGATCCGCCCATGGCCATAGTCAGGCCCGGCCGCAAAGTAACACTCACTCGCTGCAGGGAACACAAAAGTTAAATCCTGAAGCTGGCCAGGCGGGGCTGGCGTCAGGC
>NW_008411067.1:0-268 GCF_000622305.1 Nannospalax galili | reverse complement strand
CAGCTCCTCAGTCTAGACAGTAAGGAACACAGTAAGAGGAGAATGATGAAGAATAAATGTAAAATTCTGTAGGTGTGCACCAATAAATCATGCAAAATCCTCTAAGTAAAGTTACACAAGTAGTGTGCAGGAAAATGTGGTGTAAAGCTAGCATGTATAAAAACATCTTAGAGAAGGTTGCAGGTAAAATGTGAGAATTTGTGATGTGCTTTGTGAAACTAAATGAGAGAGAGAGAGAGAGAGAGAGAGAGAGAGAGAGAGAGAGAGA
>NW_008411066.1:0-270 GCF_000622305.1 Nannospalax galili | reverse complement strand
TCCTTGTAATGTATAAAAACCTTCTGAATTTTGTAATAAATGGCTTGTTGTAAAGACACAAGTCCCAGAATCCAGGACTCTCTCTCCAGTCAGTATCACCATCCATCACAAAAGCGAGGTTCCCCACCAAGCAAGGCAGACTTGGGGCACCATAAATAACCTCAGCTATAACCTCAGGAGGAGGCTAGCCTGGGCTGCATATTCCATTTCTGTTTGCAGTTACCAAGTCCACAGGGCACCCAACAGCTGTTTGGAATCATTTACCTTTTA
>NW_008411065.1:0-270 GCF_000622305.1 Nannospalax galili | reverse complement strand
GATTGGGTAGAGCCCATCTCCTTCTCTCCAATATATGATCAGAAAGGCAGCAGTGATCAGAACTCCTTGTATGACTAAGATTTCCAGCGACAATAAAACGGGCGCAATGAAATCTATCATCAAGTGCTTAGCCACAATGCAAGTTATCTACCTTTGACTTAAATGTGGCACAATTCTCCCCAGCGGTTTATCTACATCCGTCTTAAGGGGACAAGGAGCGAAAAACGAAAGTGCCTTCGTTCGTGAGCCCCGCCGACTTATCTACGCCGG
>NW_008411064.1:0-270 GCF_000622305.1 Nannospalax galili | reverse complement strand
TTCACAATGATCTATTGTGACATCACAATGCTCCAATGTGACATCACAGTGCTCCAGTGTGTCATCACACTGTTACAATATGATTTCTCAATGTTCCTTTGTAACATCACAATGCTCATTGTGCATTCAACTATGTGCAATTTTGTCATTACCATAATCCATTGTGTCGTAACCAAGCTAAATGTGCAAACACAGTGCTAATTGTGCCCTCACAATCCTCTAATGTGACATCACAATGCTCCATGGGCCCTCAAAATGTTATAACATGAC
>NW_008411063.1:0-270 GCF_000622305.1 Nannospalax galili | reverse complement strand
TCATCAAAATGGGTATAATGTGGAAAGGAATTGTAAAACATATGAATTACACATGTGTAACAAAAGTTTTTCGCTGAATAATGTATTTATAATTCTGTTATTTAAGTGAAAATCGTTAGCCAGCTAATGCTCTTTTGTATTAAACAAGTTCAGTTTTATAGGTAAGAGGAGATAAATCACAGACACATTTCCCAAATTAAATGTGAGAAATAAAGTCCTGCAAATAAAAATGTCTTACATGCAACTGAAAACCATGATGGGCCCAACCCA
>NW_008411062.1:0-270 GCF_000622305.1 Nannospalax galili | reverse complement strand
TAAAACAATGTAGTGTTGTGAAGTCATAGTGTAACATTGTGATGGCATAATCGAGCAATGTAATGGCACATGGGGAGATAGTGTTGGCACATTGGAACTTTGCAATGGCACATTGGAGCATTATGATTTCATATTGTAACATGGTGGTCGCACATTGGAGAAATATAATGGCACATGGGGGTACAGTGATGTCACATTGGAGCATTGTGATGAAAAACGGAAAATTGTGAAGTCATACTGTAACATTGTGATGGTACATTGGAGCAATAT
>NW_008411061.1:0-270 GCF_000622305.1 Nannospalax galili | reverse complement strand
ACTCACAGAGATCCTCCTACCTCTGCCTCCCGAGTGCTGGGATTAAAGGCAAGTGCCATTATAAAAATGACACTAACATTGGAATGTGCTCTCACTTTTTAATTTGTTTTGTTTCTTTATAATTTTATGTGTTGCATTTCTACACAATCATTTATGTATTAGAGGTTGAATGGATGTAGAGATTTCTGTAGATATCTTCAAAACAGAATACATAATCTTATATAGCAGCCTTTAAAAATGTATATGACTTTTTTTGCCTTTCTTCTTTTT
>NW_008411060.1:0-270 GCF_000622305.1 Nannospalax galili | reverse complement strand
ACATCTTTGTGTTGAAAGTCCTGAAGAAATTAGGAACAAACAGATGGAACAGGCCTCAAAATAATAAAGTCTATATAAGACAGACCATAGCCAACATGATATTAAATGGGTGAAGTGGAGAGCATTTGAGACAGGAGTGTTTACTCTCTCCACTCCTAATATAATGCTTGACATCTTAGCAATATGACGAGAGAAGGAATATTTATACAAAGGGCGCCAATAGAAAAGGCAGACATCATTATCCCTATTTATGAATGCCATGATTCTATA
>NW_008411059.1:0-270 GCF_000622305.1 Nannospalax galili | reverse complement strand
AGATTCATTGATTCTTTGTATTGTTTTGTTTCTATTTCATTAATTTCTGTTATGATTTTTGTTATTTCTTCTTGTCTGCTGGTTTTGGGTTTCATTTGTTCCTGCCTTTCCAGAGTCTTGGATTGCAATGTTAAGTCATTTGTGCTCTTTCTGGTTTTTTTGTTTGTTTGTTTTGTTTTTCTTTTTTGGTCTTTTTGAGACAGGGTTTCCCTATAGTGCCAGCCAACCTGGAACTCACTATGTATACCAGGCTGGCCTTGAACTCATAGA
>NW_008411058.1:0-270 GCF_000622305.1 Nannospalax galili | reverse complement strand
AAGAGGTCAAACTATCACTTTTTGAAGATGATATGATACTATACCTAAGAGGTCCCCAAAGTTACGCCAGAAAACTCCTAAAACTAATCAACACTTTCTGTATAGTAGCAGGTTATAAAATCAGTCTACAAAAATCATTAGCCTTTCTATGTATCAACAACAAGCAATTGGAGAAAGCATACAGGGAAATGCTCCCATTCACAAATGCTGCAAAAAATTAAAATATCTTGAAATAAATCTGACCAAAGGCACCAAAGATCTCTACAATGA
>NW_008411057.1:0-270 GCF_000622305.1 Nannospalax galili | reverse complement strand
CTGAATCCACACTGATGTTTTTTTCATTCAACTCAACCTTTATTTAGCCAATCTTGATTTTGTTTAATACTAACTTTTTAAAAATAATACTTTATCCCTTTTAAACATATACAGTTTTTTGTTTGTTTGTTTGTTTTAGAATCACCCTTCCAAAACAAATTTGGAGAAAATCTTTGTGTCAGTGAGTATCTTTGATCATCTTAAAAGGTGCCTCTTTTATTTTTTCCAAGCTAACGGCCATTTCCAGGACTTTGAGATCTTCAAAGCTGA
>NW_008411056.1:0-270 GCF_000622305.1 Nannospalax galili | reverse complement strand
AAACTTTTTTCCTGAAGGAAATCTATGTTTAAGGATATATCCAAGAGAGATTGGAGAAATGGCTCAGCAGCTAAGAACACTAGCAGCTCTTACAGAGAACTCAGGTTCCATTCCCAGCACCCACGTGGCACGTAACAATCCTCCAAAGTTTCAGTTCCAAGGGAAGCTGAGACTTTCTTCTGACCTCTGAGGGTTTTACACCACATGGGTGCACTTACGTACATGCAGACAAAACACTCATGCACACAAATAAAAATAAATACATCCAAA
>NW_008411055.1:0-269 GCF_000622305.1 Nannospalax galili | reverse complement strand
GAGAGAGAGAGAGAGAGAGAGAGAGAGAGAGAGAGAGAGAATGAATCAGGAAAGAGTGAGTGAAAATACTGCAGACATTTCCTCATGTGAAAGTCAGTGTTATCCTGGTCCTTTGTCTACTTAGTTGCCCTAAACCTTTGCTTCTTTCCAGGGTTCCATAAATACTAGTGAAACGGGGAGAAAGAGGGCCCTAGAGGTTCTTAGTCTCATTCATAAAAGAATTTAAGTATGGACCCAAATGGAAGCTTTTACAGTTTTATTAGAATCTT
>NW_008411054.1:0-270 GCF_000622305.1 Nannospalax galili | reverse complement strand
AAGGTGGTTTTAAAGGAAGCAGCCAAAAAAACAAGGTTATATAGATCAGTTGATAAAACCATGCCCAAGAAGAACAAGAAAATATTTGTGCAACTAATTAGCTATTATTGTGATATAAAGGAACATAAGATTTAATGAGTAGGTTCTATAGCAACACCAAAAGGTTCGACATTTAGGATAGAATTTAAGACAGGCATGGTGGTGCAGACCTTTCATTGCAGCACTCAGGATGCAGAGGCAGACAGATCTCTATGAGTTTGAGTATACATA
>NW_008411053.1:0-270 GCF_000622305.1 Nannospalax galili | reverse complement strand
ATCTCCAGGCAAGAAATCCATACCCCTCACACAATCTGCAACATAAGTGAGCAAATCAACCCCCAAAGTTGTATAGGAAAGTAACAGTTTTACCATAAAGATTATGTGCTACAGTTTTAAAAGTCATCTAATTCATAGGACAACAGCATGAGCTCAAAAATGAAGAAATATTTTTGATTTAATGTAAAAACATTTACGAGATCATGAAACAAACAGGACTTGAGAAATTCTGAAATGACTGCAAGGTAGTGGTGAGACTGTACTGCCAAG
>NW_008411052.1:0-270 GCF_000622305.1 Nannospalax galili | reverse complement strand
ATAGACATAGGTACAATTTTGTAGTTCTACATGTAGACATCCACTTTTCCCTGAATTGTTTTTTGAAGATGCTCTCTTATCTCCAGTGTGTATTTGTTAAAACTTTGTGACTAGCAAGTGGCTTTAATAACATGCATTCCTGTTTGGGTCTTCTGTTTGGGTTTTCTATTGATTTACATGTATGTTTTATGCCAGTAGCATGTTTCTTTTATTAGTCTAATTCTGTAATATTGTTTGAAATGTGGTGTGATAATCTGTCCAACATTGATC
>NW_008411051.1:0-270 GCF_000622305.1 Nannospalax galili | reverse complement strand
AGTCCAACAAATAAAGAAAATTATAGGCCAATATCTCTCTTGATCATATCCAAAGTGATTCTCAATAAAGTAGTTGCAACCCAAATGAAGAAGCAAATAAAATAACTATTCACAATATGAAGGTGACTGTATCCCAGAAATGCAGAACTGGCTCAACATAAATAAATCAATAAATGCAGTCCACAACAAGCACATTCAAGGACAGAAAATACATGATCATCTCCTTAGATACCAAACAGGCCTCTGACAAAATCCAGCATCCATTCAGGA
>NW_008411050.1:0-270 GCF_000622305.1 Nannospalax galili | reverse complement strand
ATCACTGTGAATTACTCCTATGACGAGGATAATAAATCCATTAAGGCAGAGCTAAAAGGTGACAGAAAACCTCAATATGAAACTACGGATTGTGTAAAATCGTTACAAAACCTACCAGAATGTTCAGAATGCAATGTCTCTGTATTTAATGATTCCTGCGCCCCACCTAAAACTGTGAAATTAGAGGTGCCACCAAGTAAGTACCAATTCCTTTCTATCTGTGTATTTATAACAGCAGTGTGATTTCATGTGTGTATTCTAGTGGTACCA
>NW_008411049.1:0-270 GCF_000622305.1 Nannospalax galili | reverse complement strand
CCAGTACAGGGCCACTTATCTACTTTCTGTTTCTGTATCTTTCCCTCTTCTGAACTTTCATATGAATGGAATCATATAATGCATGGAGTTTCTTTATATCCTCTCTAAAACTTGCTATACATCTGGTTTTAGTTATTGTGGTGGGTGTGAAGGGGCACGCTGCTGTGGTTCTGTTACGTGTTCCCCAATGACTGATGATGTGGGTATCATTTGATGGGCTGCTTTTCTATTTGTATGCTTTCTTTAAAATCTGTATTCAAGGCACCTGGC
>NW_008411048.1:0-270 GCF_000622305.1 Nannospalax galili | reverse complement strand
TATTTATAAAATGCAGAAACAGTTATCTCTACAGCAGAATTAAGTGATTCCCAGAATCTGGGAGGCAAGTGAGGTCTGCAGATGACTGTCCACCTAGGGCGTGACTGTCCCTGGACTGACCCTCCATTGGGGATGGGGTCAGATTCTTCTAGAAATGGGGAACACCAGGGCATGTGCTCACTGGACTCAACTTGGTCTTCTCTGACGGTTGTCATGAGGCACAGCTGTCACTCTCTTGATATGAGGTTCTTCTAAGCCTGTTTCTGTGTC
>NW_008411047.1:0-270 GCF_000622305.1 Nannospalax galili | reverse complement strand
TGTGCCCATTTTAAGCTTGCATTTTAAGGAGTTCTGAAACGTGTGGGAGCCCATTGAAACACTACCACAACTAAATTGTGCCAGACAGCTTCATTTGTCAGCTTGACACTCCGGGGAAGAGAGACCCTCGGTGAATTTCCTCTACTGGGCTGCCTTGTGGACCTGTCCGTAAAGCATTTTCTTGCTCATTGAGTAATGTGGGAGGGCTCGGCCCACTGTGGGTGCTGCCTCCCCTGGGTGGGTGGTTCCAGGTTGTAGAAGAAAGCTGGC
>NW_008411046.1:0-270 GCF_000622305.1 Nannospalax galili | reverse complement strand
AACCCCATAGGCTCATATATTTGAGCACTTGGTCCCCAGTTGATGGTGCTGTTTGGGGAAGTTATAGAGTCTTTAGGAAGTGGAATCTTACTGGTGGAAATATATCACTGGGGGGAGCCTTTGAAGCTTTATAACTCTGCCCCACTTTCTGTTCTCTATCTTTGATTCCTGTGTGTAGATGAAAGTGTTCAGTCAGCTACCTGTTCCTCCCACTATGCTTCCCTGGTGTCATGTCTTCCCTACCATAAAGGGCTCTATCTTTCTGGAACC
>NW_008411045.1:0-270 GCF_000622305.1 Nannospalax galili | reverse complement strand
CATTCTGTGCCGCCTCCCTTCTGGGTCACTGACCTTCCTTTTACGTTCTTTTATTATCTTTAAGAATAAATCCCTGCTATTTGAAATTTCTCACCCCCAAATAGCACATACAGTGCCACATACTCACAGTTGGAGGTAACAGGAGTGCTTATGTATGGTGATGTTAAAGACTGGAAATGTATATGTGAATGAGAACACTTCCAATAGCTTTTCTTTTTTACTGTATTTATTTATTTATTTATTTATTTATTTATTTATTTATTTATTTAT
>NW_008411044.1:0-270 GCF_000622305.1 Nannospalax galili | reverse complement strand
TAATTGTACTGAACTGACTAGTTACAAGTAGTTTATTAATGTTTCCTGTTACATCCTCATTGTCCTGGCTGTGAACTGTATTATTTCATTTTGAAAGCATCAATCAACTGTTATGACAGTTATACCACTGTTGAAATTTTTCATAAGAGAATAAATGTATCTATGGCATTCTAAAAGAACATTTTGAAGGGACTAACTCCAAGTCAGTGACTAGTGCAGTGCTTTAAAGATGTATTAGTCTCTTTTCCCATAAATAATCCTTTCACTAGA
>NW_008411043.1:0-270 GCF_000622305.1 Nannospalax galili | reverse complement strand
GGCCCCTAATGTGTTATCACAATGTTCAGTGTGCAAATATAATGAGAAAATGTGTCATCACAATACTCCAATTTGATAGTGCAATGTTTAATGTGCCATAAAAATGCTCCAGTGTGCCAACCCTACGGCCCCTTGTATCATTGTATTGCTCCAAAGTGCCACCACAATGGTAAAATATGACTTCACAATGTTGCATTGTGCGACAGCAATGCTCAATTTGCGATCACAATGCGCCATTGTATCATTACAATGATCCATTGTGTCCTCAAC
>NW_008411042.1:0-270 GCF_000622305.1 Nannospalax galili | reverse complement strand
GGAAGCAATAGAACAAAGTCTATAACTAAGTGAAAGAACAAACCCCAAGGGGCTAGAGCGAGATGGCTCAGTGGTTAGCTGCACTTGCTGCTCTTGCAGAGGACCCGAGTTTGGTTTCCAATACCCATGCCAGGTTGCTTGCAAGGCCTGAAACTCCATCTCCAGGGGCTCTGACAACTTGTTCTGTCCTCTGAGAGCCATTACATACATGAGCAAATACCCCCACACCACATAATTAAATATAAAAATAAATAACAAAGGGACAATCCC
>NW_008411041.1:0-270 GCF_000622305.1 Nannospalax galili | reverse complement strand
ATAGATTTGAGCTAAGAAGAAAGATCTCAGCACAAGGGCTCACCCAGACCCCGTCCCCCTAGATGGTATCGAGTGCTCCTGAGCCGGGCAGGAGTGGGCAGTGCCCCTCAGCAAGGGAGACAGGGCAAGCAGGTGTGAAATTCTCAAATAATTATTTTCTAGTAAAATACACTCAGCCCATTAAACAGGGCTGTCAGTAATCCGCAGAGCTGTGTGACGCCTTCTAGTCTAACCCTGGGTTCTAGGAAGTATCTGTCACCCAGGAACTGC
>NW_008411040.1:0-270 GCF_000622305.1 Nannospalax galili | reverse complement strand
AGAAGAAGTTACTGACTTTTCCATGATCACAGTTTGTAGGTGAACACCAAGATTCAGAATTCCTGATGTTGCTACTGCCACTTTTTCAGTTAATTCAAAGCATTTCTTATAAAATATCCCATTGGGAGTAAAGTTAAAACTAATTTAACCAGACTACTTTCCTGGGAACACTGCTTTTTTTATGGCTTTCAGTTCACTCACTAATCAAAGGGTAAGTGCTAATAGGGAATTTACAGTAGGGAAATTGACAGCTTATCCCAGAGTGTGTTT
>NW_008411039.1:0-270 GCF_000622305.1 Nannospalax galili | reverse complement strand
CCTGCTTCTTCCTCCCTGAGTGCTGGGATTAAAGGTATGTGTCACCATGCCTGGCTTTATGCCACAGATTTTATTGGGTTGTTATATTTAATTTTTAGTTCTTTGTATATTCTAAGTTCTATACATGTTTCAGATGTATAGCTGATTAACATTTTCCCTTTCTGTAGAGTGCCTCATAACCCAGATGATGGTGCCCTTTATTGTAAAAAACCTTTTTAGTTTTAAAAAAATATTTTATTCATTATTTTTATTTTATGTGTATGAGTGTAT
>NW_008411038.1:0-270 GCF_000622305.1 Nannospalax galili | reverse complement strand
AAAAATTCATACTTTGGGGCTGGAGAGATGAGTCAACAGTTAAGAGCAATGCCTGCTCTTGCAGAGGACCAGGGTTCAAGTCCCAGCACCCACCTAACAACTGTCCCTAACTCCAATTCCAGGGAATCAGATACCCTCTCTGGACTCTGTGGCCAGTACCTAACATGAGTATACTTAGATACACACAGGAAACGCACTCATACATAAAAAAAAATGATTTTTTTTTAAATCACACTTTTAAAAAATAGTGGATATTGTGATTAGATCCCC
>NW_008411037.1:0-270 GCF_000622305.1 Nannospalax galili | reverse complement strand
AGAAAAGACAGAGGACCAGGGGCACACTGGTAATGCAGGCACTTGGGAGGTGGAGGCAGGAGGATAAGGAATTCAAGGTCATGCTTGGCTATAAAGTGAGTTCAAGGCCAGCCTGGGCTATGTGAGACCTTGTCTCAAAAAATGAAGGTAGGGAAGGAGAGCAAGAGGGAGGGACGGAGGGAGAGAAGAAGAAAAAGTGGAGTAGGGAGGGAACCTGACTTTGAAATCAGTATGCAGGGAAGAAAGGAGAATTTCAGGTATTTATGGGAC
>NW_008411036.1:0-270 GCF_000622305.1 Nannospalax galili | reverse complement strand
CTGACTATATGCACTTTTCTTTTGAAAATCCTATTTCAGTTAGGCCACTTGTTATTAATATTTTCATTTTTTCACCTAAGTGGCATCAATAGCTCTCCCTGTCCACCTGCCCTAACACGGGACACTTGATTCTTCTGGTTTTCTGTAAATACAGATCCAGTGCAACTATGTAATTCAACTCAAAGGCATACTTTCCATATACTCCAGAATTGTTTTCTCAATGTATTAACCACAAATAATCAAACACACACAACATTCTGTACCTTCACA
>NW_008411035.1:0-270 GCF_000622305.1 Nannospalax galili | reverse complement strand
ACAAGAGCACGATCTGCCTAATATGGTGCTTTGGATTTTCAGTATTGTGCATTTATCACAGGCCTATGCTAACCCAAACTGAAAACACCGTTTATATCATTAAGTCTAACCATCCGATGTTGCCTCCGTTCTGCATACAGGCCTTTTATGAAGAAATCTTTGTTATGTAGCATATAAGTGTATTGTTTTGATTGAAAACAAAAAGTTGCCACGTGAAAATAATTTTGACATTAGTAACTAAAATTATCCATTGTCAATCAATTGGTGCTT
>NW_008411034.1:0-270 GCF_000622305.1 Nannospalax galili | reverse complement strand
AGCCTAGATAATGTAGCAAGACCCCATCTCAAAATAAATAAATAAATAAATTAGTCCTTAGATGAACAACTGAAAGTTAACTGTTGGTTGATTAGGGAATAAGCTTTATATGGTATGGCTCTTTGTTAGTGCCACTATTAATGTAAAATAAGTCATTTGAACAGAATCATGTTTGTAAATTATAAATAAGATGTATGTAAACAAATTTATATATAATTTTAAAATTTTATGTGTACTTTTTAAAAAATGTTTTTGAGACAGTGTCTACCT
>NW_008411033.1:0-270 GCF_000622305.1 Nannospalax galili | reverse complement strand
CACCAGGACACTGGAGGCTGTGCAGTCCAGGAAGCAAAGGGAGATGAGGGCAAGACCAGGCCCAGAGGGCTACTGGGGACTACAGGGAGGAACTGGGGTGGTCCAGATGCAAAGGCTCAGGATTCGCTGGTGGTTCTGGGAGAGGTTAGTACCGGTGTCTGGGGTGCCAATACAAGAAATGGGCCTGTACCCAGGCTAGGAGGAGTGATGTGGTGGGGGAGCTGGGAGGTTGAAACGGGCTGGGGGAGTCAAGGCACAGTGGGTGTGCTG
>NW_008411032.1:0-270 GCF_000622305.1 Nannospalax galili | reverse complement strand
CAGTGGATTAATCCATTGATGGATTCCTACCTTAATGGGCTATTTGGAGGTGATAGAAACAATAGGCAGGTGGTTGTTGGAAGACATAGACCTTGGAGGGTATATTTGTTCCTGGTTCCCTCCATTTTGTTTGCTGACCAACATGAAATGAGTAGCTTTATTACACCACATACCATCTGCCATGATGTTCTGCTTCACCACAGGAAGGGAGCTAGCTGACTATGGACTAAGATCTCTGAGACTGTGAGCCAAATAGGTCTTTCCTCCTTA
>NW_008411031.1:0-266 GCF_000622305.1 Nannospalax galili | reverse complement strand
GTGTGTGTGTGTGTGTGTGTGTGTGTGTGTGTGTGTCTATGTGAATGTATGTCATGTGTTCAGGTGCCCCTGGAGCCCAAATGAGGATGTCAGTTACCCTGGAGTTAGAGTCACAGGTCTGGGAGCACCGGGAACCAAACTTTGGTCCTCTGAAAGAGCAACAAGCACTTAACTGTTAACTACTGAACCGACCCTCCAGCATCGCCCCCATTTTTAACATTTATTTTTATTTATGTGTATGTGTGTGTACCTGCTTCTCTGTATGT
>NW_008411030.1:0-270 GCF_000622305.1 Nannospalax galili | reverse complement strand
AGGCTGATTTGAGTTGTGTCTGAACCAGGACCACCTGTGATCTCCTTGAAGTTTGAGAGACATAGGGGCAAGAGAATGTGCAGAGACTAATAGAGCATGGCTGTTCTCTGCAGAAAGGTTTCCAACAAAGATAGTTCAGAATTTTCTTTATCCATATTCTTCCTCCTGCAAGACAATGGTGACAGAGCCATTCTGAAAAAAACAAATCCTATCAGTGTGTGCCTATGTCAGCCACTCCAGAGCATCACATTGAATTTAATTGGTGTTGTA
>NW_008411029.1:0-270 GCF_000622305.1 Nannospalax galili | reverse complement strand
TTCTTCACTGTGATGGTACACTGAACATTGTGTCACAATGGAGTTTGGAAACACATTGGAGCACTGTTATGGCACATTGGTGCAGTGTGGGGAAATTCAGCATTGTAGTGTCATATTCTGCATTGGGATGACAACTTGGTCCATTGTGTTGGAACACTGAGCATTGTGATAACACATTGGGGAATTCTGAGGGACCATTGATCATTGTGGGAACACATTGGGGCCTTGTAAGGGGACATCCAGCATTGTGATGTCACATTGAGCATTGTG
>NW_008411028.1:0-270 GCF_000622305.1 Nannospalax galili | reverse complement strand
GTTTTCACTGTATTATTTTTGCAGCACATAGTTTGTGCATAGTCGTGCATGTGAAATTACTGCATTCAAACAATGACCCAGGTAACCAAGGGGAGAAATCAAATTCTTTAAAAAAAAGTTTGATTAGCTTATAAAATGTATAGTGCATGGTATCACCCTGCTAAAGATCAGTGGCCCTCTGCCCTCTCCACGGAGGATGCAGGGCATGCTGCTGCCCTCCTAGTTGCTTGGCAATGCTGCTTGCATTGTTGCTGACTGATTTAATGAACA
>NW_008411027.1:0-270 GCF_000622305.1 Nannospalax galili | reverse complement strand
TTGTATACGTAACTGCAGCCACTGTGAGTTAATGTGTGCACCAGTCATGCCATGTGCAAAGGATAGCATTTCACAGCACTCGTCCTTATCCTCCAGCTCTTACGTTCTTTCTGCCCCTCTGGTAAGACATTTCCTGAGCCCGAGGGAGGTGTTAATACAGACATGCCTTCCATTGTTCGGGACTCCCAATTGCTTATTCTCAGCATTTTGAACAGTTACGAGTCTCTGCATACCACTGCCCACTGCAGTCAGAAGCTTCTTTGACCAAGA
>NW_008411026.1:0-270 GCF_000622305.1 Nannospalax galili | reverse complement strand
GGGGGGGGGTCATCGCCATTAGTTGTGTACCCCCGGGTGACCCTTCCAGGCTCCAATGGATAGTTCCAATACAGTGCTCACATAGATGGCCCCGGTTAAACTAAATGGGTCACAAAACAAAACCAAAAGTCGTGAGACTGATAGGGGAAAGGTGGGGGAGTGATAGGGACGGGAGGAAAATAAGAGTGTGAGGGGACAGAGCAATCAGAATACATCATAGGCATGTATGAATTTGTCAAAGAACAGGATTAATCAAAAAGTAAAAAAAAA
>NW_008411025.1:0-270 GCF_000622305.1 Nannospalax galili | reverse complement strand
AGATGAGCTGTGTGTGCTGTGGACAGCAGAGTCAGAGAAGTGGAGCTGCAAGAACGCTTTGGAGCCCAGAAGATCATGAGTGGAGGTCCAGCCTTGAGTTACTTTTCTGGACTTTGGTTTTGCTTAGGTGAGCCCAAATCTTTCCTTTGAAATAAGACAATACTTGTTTTGGATTTTGCAGGAGCACCCAGTTAAGAGACTTTTAAAAAGACTGGACTTTTAAGTGTTTGGATTTTTCTAAGGACTATGGGGTTTTTAAGGTTGTACTGT
>NW_008411024.1:0-270 GCF_000622305.1 Nannospalax galili | reverse complement strand
TGCTACATGAAGTAGTCTGATTTTCCCTCAGATCCAGTACAAAGTCAAGTCTTAACATCTTAACATCCATTGACTGAGATACATATTGGTCCATGTTCCCAAGGTAAACCTGAGTCAGATGGTGCAATTGTGTAGGTATACATGCATGCTGAGGGAGATGGAATTGTTTTTAAACAGTCCTTGCATTTTAGTGTTCAATAAAATGCAAAGATGATAATTATTTTCTCTTGACCTAATATATCATTTTAATTAGTCCAATGGCAACATATA
>NW_008411023.1:0-270 GCF_000622305.1 Nannospalax galili | reverse complement strand
ACGTTTGGCAGATGGATGTCACTCATATTTCCAGCCTAGGTAAGTTACAGTATGTTCATGTTTCTATAGACACCTGTTCTGGGGTAATCCATGCCACTCCGTTACCAGGAGAAAAGGCAATTCATGTCATCACGCATTGCCTGGAAGCCTGGGCGGCATGGGGAAAGCCTCGTCAAGTTAAGACAGACAATGGGCCTGCTTATGCATCCAAATCATTCCAGCAATTTTGTCAGCGCATGGGAGTGCACCATGTCACTGGCCTACCTTATA
>NW_008411022.1:0-270 GCF_000622305.1 Nannospalax galili | reverse complement strand
TCCCTGGAAGGGCTTTCTTCCGTCAGTGCTCACTGGCCTTTCTGACCCCACACGTTGCTTGTGCTCCCTTTATACCCATGGACCAGTGGCCAACGACCCACAAGGAGAGGGAGTGACCCCACAGCTGGCACCTGAAGGTGAGGCTCCTGAAACGTGCAGAGACTGTGAGTACCCCTCCCATCAGAGGGTGCGGCAGCTTTGCCTTAAAGCCATCCCACACTTGAGGACTGGCAGTCTCTCCTCTTTTTCCTCCTTTTATTTTCAGTCTGA
>NW_008411021.1:0-270 GCF_000622305.1 Nannospalax galili | reverse complement strand
AAAAAAAAAAACTTTAAAAGTACAAAATAAGTTGATGGGAATAAAGAGACACTGAAATCTTTGCACATGGCTGGTAAGAATTTAGACTAGCATAGCCACTGTGGAAAACAGGATAGCAATTCCTTCAAAAATTAAAAATAAAAAATAGGGGTTAGAGAGATGGGCCAGCAGTTAAGAGCACTGGCTGCTCTTGCAGAGGGCCAGAGTTCAACTCTTAGCACCCACATGGTGGCTAACAACTGTCTGTAACTCCAGTTTCAGGGGAATCTG
>NW_008411020.1:0-270 GCF_000622305.1 Nannospalax galili | reverse complement strand
TTTACATGCTGGGCTGGGGAGATGACTCAGTGGGTAAAAGTGCTTGCCATCCAAGTGTGAGGACATGAGTTAAAATTCCCAGAGGCCATGTAAAATACGGATGCTGAAGTGCATGTGTGTACCTGTAATCCCAGTGCTTCTACAGGCAGATGAGGCGGCAGAGAGACAGGAGAGAATCCCTGAAGCTGGAGGGCTACCTAACCTGGCATATACAGTAGCCAGCACAAAAGACAGACCCTGTCTCAAATGACGTAGAAGGTAGTTGTCCTT
>NW_008411019.1:0-270 GCF_000622305.1 Nannospalax galili | reverse complement strand
AGGATAATGGACTGTTAGCATCCAAAGGCCAGAGAGATAAGAATTCTGACATCCAAAGGTAGAAGAAAAAGGATGGAAAAAGGATGCCCCCATTCCCACTTACTCCACCAACATATGAACAACTTTCCTTTGAAAATAACCCTTACAGACATCCAAAAAAAAAAAAATTGCTTTATGAGCTCCCAAGGTATTTTTAAAAATGTTTTTAAAAAAATTTTTAGAAGCATTTCATTACAGCTTTAACATACTCAACAACAGTTTCCAGAGCAA
>NW_008411018.1:0-270 GCF_000622305.1 Nannospalax galili | reverse complement strand
AAAAAAAAAATTGAAAAAAAAGTAACTTCTCATCAGTGTGACAAAATGCCTGAGAAAACCTAAGGGAGGAAAGATTGACTGGATCATAGTGTCAGAAGTTTCTATTTGCGGTGTTTGACACCACTGCTGTGAGTGTGTGACAAGTCTGTCTGAGTGAAACAACAGGACAGGGAGCACATGACAGAGCAAAGCTGCTTACCTGATGTCAGTGGGGAGGAGATGAGAGGAGAGGAGAGGGAGGAACTGAGGAACTTAGGGCATCTGAAGAGG
>NW_008411017.1:0-270 GCF_000622305.1 Nannospalax galili | reverse complement strand
TCAGAGCCTCCAGGGCAGAAGGGCGGGATGGAGCGGAGCGCACAGGGTCTGAGGCGAGAGCCACCCACCCCACCCACTTTGAACTAATGCGTGCATGAGTCAGGGGCGCGTGTGAAAGCTGGGCGGGGACTGCCCCCCCGGCCTGCGACTGGCAGTGGCTGCCGGGCACATTAAAAAAAAACAAAAACAAAAACTACTGTTGGCTATGTGGCGCAACCGGCTCTGGGACAGCTGAAAAGGCCCAGTTCGGGGAAGATGGCTCAGGGGGAC
>NW_008411016.1:0-270 GCF_000622305.1 Nannospalax galili | reverse complement strand
CTATGATCACAGCACTTGATGTTATAAGATAGAGCCACAAATTTCATCATGTAGATTTTACTCAAGAAATGTGGAAATGTGAAAAGCCCCTTCCTCAATAGCAACTTCTCACATGGCTCTCAATGCCTGGCCACTGATTTCATGTTTTTTCCCTTTCGTTGGGTTCAGTGTGTTACATGCAGTAATCGGTTAATAATCAGTTAACCTTGATACTCACTTCATAATACAGAGGGGTTTGTTGTTGATTCCATGTAATCTCTGAGTCCTGAA
>NW_008411015.1:0-270 GCF_000622305.1 Nannospalax galili | reverse complement strand
CAGCATCCCAGAGGACAAAACCCCGAGTGGACTTAAATTTTAAACATCTACATCCAGGACACCCCCGCTCTTCAGGACAGATCTAAGTGTCCTTTTTTATTAAGGGCTTGTTTCTTCTGGGATCTAGTGCATCTGCACCTTTCGGTCACTGCTTTCTGCTGGTGGACTGACTTCTCGTGTGGTTAATGACAGAGGCTGAGAGGACACACTGATGGTGAGTGCTATTTTGATTGACGTTTACCTTAAGTTGCCTCTACTTCGTGTGAATGC
>NW_008411014.1:0-270 GCF_000622305.1 Nannospalax galili | reverse complement strand
TGGGAACTCCCACGTGGCCCTGTAAATACAGCACATGACTCGAAAGGTCATAGATCCTAAAGAAAAATCCTACATTTGTCATATCCCTAGACAAATGTAATTTTTTGTTATGTGCTAAGTATGGATCTCTCTATTACAGACAAGTATACCAGTTACCACTCATCGAAGAAGCCTCTTTTTGCAACAGATGGAGACAGCTATATGCTTCCACAACTGGTCATATACAGAGATTATTTATGAGCTGTCCATCCCTAAATGACACATCTACAA
>NW_008411013.1:0-270 GCF_000622305.1 Nannospalax galili | reverse complement strand
GACCTTGCCAGAGCCCCCTCGATATGTTGCTCTCCTCATCACAATTGTTACTTGAGCAACGATCTCCCCCCTGGTATGTTCAACCTTTATGCTCTCATACCAATCTCCCGGGGCTTCTGGCAGAGGTAATGCCGCTATTAACAAGCTGGTCCTGAGCGCCACCCTAGACTCCACCATAATTCAACAGGCCAGAGACTTGCACGCCCTATCGACCCTCCCGTCTATAGGACCCAACCAGGTCCTTCGTGTTCCTTTGCCAGTCCCTGCTCC
>NW_008411012.1:0-270 GCF_000622305.1 Nannospalax galili | reverse complement strand
AGACGGTCGTGTCACCTGCCCCCTCTGACATGGAGATGGTCGTGTCAGCTCTCCCCTCTGATGTGCTGATGGACGTGGCACCTGCAGCTCTGCTGTGCACATGGTCGTGTCACCTGCTCCCTCAGACGTGCAGATGGTCTTGTCACCTGCCCATTCTGATGTGCACATGATCATGTCACCTGTTCCCTGTGACGTGCAAATCGTCGTGTCACCTGTCCGCTCTGACGTGCAGATGGTCCTGTCACCTGCCCTCTATGATGTCCACATCGT
>NW_008411011.1:0-270 GCF_000622305.1 Nannospalax galili | reverse complement strand
AGAATATTACAAGAACAGAGCAAAATAATATCAATGAGTATAAGGAAAAGACCTTGAAATTGGGTTGTCGAAAGGAAAAACAGCAACCAAAAAGCTACTCATAGAATTAATAGAATAAATGAAATGTACTGTGGAAAATAAAGTTATGGAAGTATTAGATATAATCAACAAAGTGAAAGGCGATACAAGAAATAAAGATATTCACATAAGAAAATTTCCCAGGGGCTGGAGAGATGGCTCAGTGGTTAGAGCACTGGCTGCTCTTGCAGA
>NW_008411010.1:0-270 GCF_000622305.1 Nannospalax galili | reverse complement strand
ATGGCTCAGTGGTTAAGAGCACTGGCTGTTCTTGCAGAGAACCTGGGTTTGTTTCCCAGCACCCACATAATGGTTAGCAACTGCCCCAACTCTAGTTCCAGGGGGCTCTGATGCCCTCTTCTGGCCTCTGCAGGCCAACCACTCATACACATAAAATAAAAATAATCAAATAAATTAGGGCTGGAGAGATGGCTTAGTGGTTAAGAACACTGGTTGCTCTTGCAGAGGACCTGAGTTTGATTCCCAGCACCCACATGACGGCTAACTACC
>NW_008411009.1:0-270 GCF_000622305.1 Nannospalax galili | reverse complement strand
TCCTGTATTGTATAAGAAAGCAGGCTGAGCATGGGCCAGAGGAGCAAACCGGTCAGCAGCATTCCTTCAAGGTCTGTGCTCCAGCTCTCCTACCTTGGGCTCCCTGAGGAACTGTGAACCAGGATATGTTAGATAAAATAAACCCTTTCTTCCCCAAGTTGATATTGATCAGAGTGTTTTGTCATGGCAACTGAGAAGCTAACTAGAACAGCTTACATGTCTCAATCACTGTCTGTCATTGAGGAGAGCCAAGGCAGGAACCCAAAGCAG
>NW_008411008.1:0-270 GCF_000622305.1 Nannospalax galili | reverse complement strand
CACGTCAGAGGGGGCAGGTGACAGGACCATCTGCACATCAGAGGGGGCAGGAGGCAAGACCATCTCCATGTAAGAGGTGGCAGGTGACACGACCATTTTTTCTTCAGAGGGATCAGGTGACATGCCATCTGCACGTCAGAGGGGGCAGTTGACATTACCATCTGCAGGTCAGAGGGGGCAGGTGACTCGACCATGTGCATGTCAGAGAGGCCAGGTGATATGACCATCTGCACGTCAGAGGGGGCAGGTGACACAACCATGTGCACGTCA
>NW_008411007.1:0-270 GCF_000622305.1 Nannospalax galili | reverse complement strand
CCAATAAATAAATTAATTAATTAATTAAATAAAATTAAATCCTTAAAAGCACACCCAGTTTATGGAGTGCTGGGTATAGAACCCAGGGCTTTATGCATGCTAGGCAAAAACTCTACCAACTGACCTATATCTGTAGCCCCTAATTAATCCTTAATGTCTTAATTATATTAGAAACTTATCTCTCCTTGAGAGAGAAGCCCAAGTGGATGCCATAGTTCCTCAAAGCTATCAGAGTCTCAGATTATGTTTAGTGTCAAGCAAGCACTATCG
>NW_008411006.1:0-270 GCF_000622305.1 Nannospalax galili | reverse complement strand
TGTAAGTTTAAGTAAAAGTCATTAGTCCAGATACTGTCTATATTGTAAAAGGCAGAATTTTATTACAGTGGGTGGCTTCTGGAAATGGGACAGGGACTGATAGTAATTTTGACTCTTGCAATTATACAGTATTCTTTTACCAAAATATCATCTTTCCTTTTAAGAATGCACATAAATACCCTGTGTCAACTCTGACCCAGAAACTAATGGATATATAACATGGTTTTTCCCATATTCTAAAGATTTGCTGTGTCATTTCTTCTGTATTTG
>NW_008411005.1:0-270 GCF_000622305.1 Nannospalax galili | reverse complement strand
TTTCTGACAACTTCCTGTACTCTTTCCTTGTTTTTAATGAGTCTTTTTGCTACCCCAACATTCCCCCCTCTGAAGAGATAACCCTAATATCTTTAAATTTTTTAGGGATTAGAGAAGAGCCATGAAGGTTTTAAGAATGACTTCCTGATCTTGGTGACAGTCCTTCCCTAAGCCTCCCTGCTCTTCACTGAGCTCTTCTCCATGTTAAAATGTATCTTATTCCTGTCCAGTTCAGGAAACACACACACACACACACACACACACACACAC
>NW_008411004.1:0-270 GCF_000622305.1 Nannospalax galili | reverse complement strand
GATTAAGGAAAGCTTTTCCTTTTTTTCTAGTCTTTCCCTCCCCTCTCCTTCTCCCTCAATCCCCCCTTCCCCTCCTCTTTTAATTTGAAGTCAGGTAGGGCTTCTGAAGACTAGGCATTCCTGTGGGGGTATACAGGCCGTGGCATGGGGCAGCAGGGCTGAGAGCTCAGTCCAGAAGATCTTGGCCACTGTGAAAGAATGTTAGGATCAGGGCACAAATTACCTTGTATGCCTCCTTTGGGGATCGTTCATTGAGTTCAATATTGTATA
>NW_008411003.1:0-270 GCF_000622305.1 Nannospalax galili | reverse complement strand
CACGTGGAGGCAGGATCCGGGGGCTGTCAGGTTGTCCCCTGGGTTTTCAGGTCCTCTGGTAGTTGGAGGCCAGAACGCTGCACTCTTTGGTGGTCTGCTGAGCTCTGAGCAGCTACCCCATGGAGGTCCGAACCACCCTCTCAGGTTGTCTTCTACGATCTCAGCCTTACCCTACCAAAGTGATACTTACACTTAGATGTTTGCACATATGTCTTTAAGCTCTACGTATCTGATTATTACTAGTCACAGTCAGTTACACTCAGATCCTTG
>NW_008411002.1:0-270 GCF_000622305.1 Nannospalax galili | reverse complement strand
TAACCCTAAAACTAATTCTAGAGCTAAGCCTAACCCAAATATGAACCTTTGACTTGATACTACTTATAATGCTAGGGTTAGCTATAAACATAAACTTTACCAAATCCCTAACATTAACCTTAATCATAACCCTAAACCTCCCCCGAGATCTAATCATAACCATAGTACTAACCTTGACTTAACACTAACTATAACCCCAGGGTCAGCAATAAACCTAAACCTGACCACATCCCTAACCCCAACACATATCATAACCCAATTGCTCCCCTG
>NW_008411001.1:0-270 GCF_000622305.1 Nannospalax galili | reverse complement strand
TAAAGTCCAATTAGGGGATTGTGAGGGGACACTGAGCACCATGTTTGCATATGAGCAGAGTGATGGCACAATGGATCATTGAAATGACAGAAGGGCACATTCCGATGGCACAATGAGCAATGTGATGGCACAATGGAACACTGTCAAATGATATGTAATGTTATGATGGCACTTGGGAGAAATATAATGGCACATGGGGTCATAGTGTTGTCACATTAACGCATTGTCATGTCTCAATGAGCATTGTGATGGCACAATGGAACATTGTGA
>NW_008411000.1:0-270 GCF_000622305.1 Nannospalax galili | reverse complement strand
AAATGATATCTCATCTTGTTCTTTCTCATTGATGAATGTTTTTTGTGATGACAGGTTTGGTTAAGCCTTTCCAATGATCATGCCAAAGTAACCATAGTTTTTATATACACATTAATAGGTCTGTAAGGTGTTTTATTTGAGCAAAAAAATGGTTTAGTCATCATATAAAGAGTAAGTTTAATTTTGCAACATTTTCTTATTGTATGTACTGGGAAGAAGATCATCAACCATCATCAGAAAAAGTTCAAGGTAGATGCTTTTTAGTGAATA
>NW_008410999.1:0-270 GCF_000622305.1 Nannospalax galili | reverse complement strand
GGATGCTATTCAAAATTGGGATCTGACTTTAGATAATTTTTCCTACTTATAGGTTCTTTGATTTTAGGCAAGACCTTAGTATCATCAAAACACAGTTTCATTCTTTGTATATGTGAATAAATAATGAGAGTCTTACTTCAAAACGATAAAATGATATTTTTTTCTGAATTAACAAGTTTAACAGTTATAAGAAAACTAGTGAGTAGATGTTTTGCACCTGTTTCCAAAAGCACTTTGGCATTAATCTCATATTTGTTCACTCTAGTTGAC
>NW_008410998.1:0-270 GCF_000622305.1 Nannospalax galili | reverse complement strand
ACTATATTCATCCTTCTATTTTCTTTCTTTCTCCCATGTGTGTATATGCAAGTGTGTGTAGGTATGCTTACTTGCCCATGCAGAAGAACCTGGAGACCAGAGGCTGACATCAAAACTCTCTTTAATTGCTTCTTCACATTATTTTTTGAGACAGGATCTCCCACTTAACATAAAACACCATGCTTTAGCTCAAACACTTGGCCAGGGAGACCTCTAGCCTCTCTCTGTCTCTGCCCACACAACACTGGGTTTTACAGACATTTGTGACTA
>NW_008410997.1:0-270 GCF_000622305.1 Nannospalax galili | reverse complement strand
TGTATAAGGAAGAGGCATAAGCTTGTGAGTCAGTGGGGACACGAAGCTGAGCTCTGACGGCCACTGTGAAGGTGTGTGAGCTTGGGCAAGCACAGAACTCTTTCAACCTTGGTCTCCATCAACGGAGTAAGAATCAGAAATAACACATGTAGCGATGATGAGATGGCTCAGAGGGGAAAGGTGCTTGCTGCCAAGCCTGATAGTATGAATTCGATCCCGAGGACCCACATGGTGGAAGGAGAGAACTCACTCTCCTACAAGCTGTCCCCT
>NW_008410996.1:0-270 GCF_000622305.1 Nannospalax galili | reverse complement strand
CAGACTTCTGGACTACCCTTCTGGCCCAGACTCCCCACTGTTTCCTGATCCTTTGCATCCAGACCAGCCAAAATCCTCAGTCTAGTTCTCTGGAGCCCTCAAAGCCTGTCCCCTTCCTCAACTCACCTTTGCATACCTGAGACCAGCCTTCATGCCTGGCTGTCCCAAACCCCAGCCTTCCTGAGGCCAGCATCTTTTCTGGGTAAGTTTGACCCCATCCACTGTGCCTTGATTCACACAACCTCATTCACCTTCCCAGGTCCCCTATCC
>NW_008410995.1:0-270 GCF_000622305.1 Nannospalax galili | reverse complement strand
CCCCTGCTGGGAAGCCTTCCTTGAGGAGGCGCTCTGAGCCACCTGGGGAAGCCAGTGCTCACACCTGAGCTGAGAGAACCCCCATTACTAACCCATTTTCCCCTGTGCCTTCTGAAGGTAAGCAAACAGTCCAGATGAAGGGACACCTAGCCACTGTTCCCTGAACTCCTCTCACCCCCACACAGGAAATTGCTGGGTCTGGTTAATATTTGAAGCCTGACCAAAAATGTCAAAAGTATTTTGGAGCTTGTATCTAATCCTTAAAAGATT
>NW_008410994.1:0-270 GCF_000622305.1 Nannospalax galili | reverse complement strand
TGTAACTCCAGTTCCAGGGCATCCGACAGCCTCTTCTGTCTTCCACGGTCATTGCACAACACGGGTTCACTTACCTACATGCAGACAATACATACATATACATAAAATAAAATAAAATAAAACAAAATAAAATAAAATAAATATTTTTTAAAAAGGAATTAACTATCAATGATTTCAACAGCCGGAACATCAGTAAAATCATACTGAATAAAAATCCTCTCTCGCCGGGTGTGGTGGCACACACCTTTAATCCCAGCACTCGGGAGGCAG
>NW_008410993.1:0-270 GCF_000622305.1 Nannospalax galili | reverse complement strand
CCATTTAACTTAGCTTTATCTTTTCTAGAAAGAATTATCCCTGGGATCAGGCAGCTTGTCTTTCAGCATTATTTTGCTTCCCGTTGATGAATTTATCCATCTGATGCATTTTCAACATTCCATCTCAAAGGGGCTCCCTGGCCTCTTCCTTTCCATGGCCAAGTTCTGACCCTTTAGTCCAGGGAGTTCATGTGGTGCCTTAGCTATGGCTGGACAAGGGGTCTGCCCCCTATCAGTCAGGGCTTCTTACATCTGAGTTTTTATTGAGAC
>NW_008410992.1:0-270 GCF_000622305.1 Nannospalax galili | reverse complement strand
AAAAAAGCTCTTTTGGTTTTATAACTATTCTTCTTGAAAATGATACATATTTGGGAAGTGTCCTATTTGTTCCTGAGATGCCTGGAGAACTTTCTGTACTTTCATATCTTTGCACATAACACAGTTTCACATGTTCACAGTTAAGAATTAACTTACTCATCCTTCTGAACTCTCACCATTATAAATTTCTATAAAAGTTGAATTTTTCCAAAAACTGGACATTATTTTGTTACTAAGTAGATGTGTCCATGGCAGTACAACCTCAGTTTC
>NW_008410991.1:0-270 GCF_000622305.1 Nannospalax galili | reverse complement strand
CATCTTACAACCACCTGTAACTACAGTTCCAGAGGATTCATTGCCCTCTTCTAACCTTCATGGGCTTTGCATGTATATGGTGCTCATTCATACACAGAGGGAAAACACTCATACACATAAAATAAAAATAAATAATATTTTTTGGAAAAACAATGTCAACAGGAGGCTGTTTGGTTAGCTGTGTGGTAAGAAGACTGGGGGATAGAATTGGAAACTCACAATGCCACAAGATTGTCAACATAGTCATAAAATGGAAGTACAATACTCTGG
>NW_008410990.1:0-270 GCF_000622305.1 Nannospalax galili | reverse complement strand
AAAGAACAGACCTACCTCTGCGATGCCTGGTATTCGAAGACGAGCAGACTGAATATTTAGCCTATCTTCTTTGAAATCTGAGGCTGTATATTGTTTTCCTTTTGGATCTTGAAGGACGATTTCTGGCTTTTGTGTTGCCCAGGTGACAACAAAGAAGGTGTCATTTCCAATGGTGCTGTCCACAGGCACTGTGCCGTTTAGCCATCCCTTCCCTGCAGCATTCAAGGCTTTACTCTCCAACTGTTCCATAAATAAAAACAAACACAGAAC
>NW_008410989.1:0-270 GCF_000622305.1 Nannospalax galili | reverse complement strand
TCCCCCTCCAAGCAAACAAAAGGACCCTAAGGGGACAAACAGTGTATAGCATGGAAGGTCATTACATAAATGATTAAAACAACGGTGCACAGAGCATGTGGAACAATTGATGAATCACAGAGAGAATCACAGCATCACAGGCAAAGTCAAGAGAGGAGAACGGTGGGTACCAGGTGGTGGAAACAGTCCATAGGAAATGCGAACAGAGTCCAAAAAACTAGTCCAAAAAAATTGGGAACACAGGATGCGATGATGGA
This sequence comes from Nannospalax galili, assembly GCF_000622305.1. Taxonomy (NCBI): domain Eukaryota; kingdom Metazoa; phylum Chordata; class Mammalia; order Rodentia; family Spalacidae; genus Nannospalax; species Nannospalax galili. The sequence continues at coordinate 13 of NW_008410989.1, read as the reverse complement.
TGGTGTAGTGATG
>NW_008410988.1:0-270 GCF_000622305.1 Nannospalax galili | reverse complement strand
GTCAGACTTGGGCAGCAAGTATTTTTACTTGCTTGACCATCTTGCTGGCCCCCAAATTGGGTTAAAAAAATTTTTTTGTGTTTTTCTTTGTTGCCCCTGCTGGCCTGGAACGGAGGCAATATTTCTGCCGCAGCCTCCTGAATACTAGAATTATAGGCATGAGTCACCATGCTTGTCTGGGTTTTTAAATCTTTAATTCTCATAACACATGGTTAGATGATTAGGGACTACCTGTACCACTTTTTAAATTTATTTTTTGACAGATGTGAC
>NW_008410987.1:0-270 GCF_000622305.1 Nannospalax galili | reverse complement strand
TTTTTTTCTCTTGAAAAAATATAGTTTAACTTGATACCTCACAGCATTGTCTCCTTATTCTTAAAAATCTGTTTATTTGAGCTTCTTATAGAAAAACACAACTTTTAAAATATTTCAGATTCTTTCATCATTGAAACCAGAGAACTGTGGTCTTCAGGTCAAATATAAAACCCTTTCTTTTTCATAAATGAAGCTTCATAAGTACAGAATCATGTTTGTTCATGTATGCATTTCCATGACTGAGTTGTGCTCCTGAAGCATTATGGAAGA
>NW_008410986.1:0-270 GCF_000622305.1 Nannospalax galili | reverse complement strand
TCTTTCTTTCTTTCTTTCTTTCTATTTATCTATCATCTATCTATATATTCATTCTACCAGTTCTATTTCTTTAGAGAACCCTAACTAATATACTCTTTTTGATGTGAAATGGTTTTAAAAAAAAATTCCAGGTGTTATAACTTTATTTTCTAATAATAAACTTTGATTAGCATTTAATGAGAAGCTATCGTAAACACAAAAAATGTTCTAATGTTATATTCAAGGGGAAATGAAACTAATGAAAAACAAATTTCTTATACTTGTGAAATC
>NW_008410985.1:0-270 GCF_000622305.1 Nannospalax galili | reverse complement strand
GGTGACACGACCATCTGCACATCAGAGGGGCAGGTGACACGACCATTTGCACGTCAGTGGGGACAGGTTACATAACCATCTGCACGTCAGAGAGGGTAGGTGACATGACCATCTGCACATCATAAGGGACATGTGACACCAACATTTGCACATCAGAGGGAGCAGGTGACATGACCATCTGCACAACAAAGTGAGCAGGTGACGAGACTATGTGCACGTCAGAGGGAGCAGCTGACACGACCATCTGAGCGTCAGAGTGAGCAGGTGACA
>NW_008410984.1:0-270 GCF_000622305.1 Nannospalax galili | reverse complement strand
TCTTCTCGCCTTGGCATCTGACTGCGACTTCACTGAGGATCATTTCTTCTGTAATAATCCATCCTTTGTGGTCATGGATGGATTCTTTAATATTTTTGTTAGATTTTGTGTAGAGTTTTATAAGGATTTCAACTCATGTTTTCTTACTGTTTTCCAGTTGCCTGGTGAGTATTAGTCTGTTTCTTTTTAGCTGCCTTGAATAAATGCACTTTTAAGAGATGCTTTTGTACTTCACAGTAGTGGATTAGTGTATTCAGAAAGTTGAAATTT
>NW_008410983.1:0-270 GCF_000622305.1 Nannospalax galili | reverse complement strand
GTGGAAACTCCTTCATAGACACACCCAGAGTTTTGTTTCCATAGTGATTCAAAGTCCCATCAAGCTGGGGAGATTAACCATTATTCTTGGTAGGTTAGGCAGAATGCACCATGGGGTTCCGCCTCTTTCAGCCAGTATGGACCACGCCCAGACACGAGGCTGAGGTGGCCATGCTTGTCAGGACCTTTCACTCCGACAGGTGTGTCCACATGACCACCTGACAGGAGCAGAGCAGCACAAAGCCGGGATTCAGGCACCAGGACCGTTTAA
>NW_008410982.1:0-270 GCF_000622305.1 Nannospalax galili | reverse complement strand
CTGTCCAGGCCTGCTACCACCGCGACTGATCACAGACAGCCCCGCCCTGCTACCCTGCTAGTCTGGCTCCACAGACACACTCCAGGGTTTTCCTGGAGACTCACTTCCTGCTCCTCCTTAAACTCCCCCTCCTCCCTCCTCCCTCCGCATCCCTACTCTTGGCCCACAGCCTCCTCCGGATGTTTCCGCTGACCCAGGCTCCTGTCTCACTTCTTGCCTTTCCTGCCCTCCTCCTACTGACCCCGAAGTGGCTTTCTCTGCCTATCACTT
>NW_008410981.1:0-270 GCF_000622305.1 Nannospalax galili | reverse complement strand
CCTCCCTCCCCCCTCTTTCCTGTCCTTTCTTTCCCACATGATCTCACTCTGCACCTTAGTCTGTCCTCATCCTCTCAGTGCTGAGATTACGGACATGTGCCACCTCATGCCTGGCTGTCAAGTTTTTAAGTTCTTTATATATTCTGCATACCACACCTCTTGTGTAGGAATAGCTGGTAAAGATTATCTTCAGTTCCCCAGGCAGACCATCACTGAAGTGACCTAAGCCAGACCCAGAAAGACAAGTACAGTATGTTTACTGTCATATGT
>NW_008410980.1:0-270 GCF_000622305.1 Nannospalax galili | reverse complement strand
GGATCTCTGTGAGTTCAAGGACAGCCTGGTCTACATAGTGAGTTCCAGGAGTGCTGGGGCTACCGGGAGACCCTGTCTCAAAAAGTCCCCCCCACCCCTGCCCAAAAAGATGAAGGAAATGCTCCACTGTTATCCTTTGATGCTAGATGGTGGCTCTCCATCTCTATTGAGAGGAACATTGGGCAGCAGCTGGCTTGGCTGGACACTCACTTCAGATATCAATGATGGAGACATAGAGTCATGGAATTAGAGTCTGAGAGTATGGAATGT
>NW_008410979.1:0-270 GCF_000622305.1 Nannospalax galili | reverse complement strand
CTCTTCTGGAAAGCCTGGAAAAAATTGAAAAAGAACAAAGCAAACAAGCAGGTAATGGTTTTTCTGCTTGTTGCATGTAAAATTGGGTAGTTTCTTAAGTTAGTTTAAAGTATATGCAATTTGGGATGCTTGGGAAGGGCATATGTTGGGGAGAATTTACATGTGTTCTTGAATGATTAATGGGAATTGTCTGTATCTTGGGCAATACTTGCCCCTGGACAGATGTGTCCTTCTCATCCCCAGTAGAGGTAAAGAATGAGAAGTCAGAAG
>NW_008410978.1:0-270 GCF_000622305.1 Nannospalax galili | reverse complement strand
AATCCTTGGTGCCCCTTAAGATGCTGTAAAAAGATAGGGGCTTTTCTCTCTTTAAGGAGCTTACGCATCTGAATACTGTCAGAAAACAATGGCCATGAGTTCCTTGCATTGAGCTGCTTTTTGGTTTTTCCACATCTGCCCCAGTCAGTGAAAAACATTGTAGGCTTCTACTAAGGGCTTCCTAGGCCTGGGATTTGGTGAATGATGCTGCTGGAGGGGCTGTAGCACTCAGGGGCAGGGTGGTGCCCACCCACTGACCTGAAGGGCCCA
>NW_008410977.1:0-270 GCF_000622305.1 Nannospalax galili | reverse complement strand
GTAATGATTTAGTAAAAATGTAACATCTAACCAACTTGGGATAGAATACCATGGGCAGAAAGGCAAAATTAACCAAGCACTGGAGAAGCAAACAACCATGGCCACTCCAAACACCAATAGTGAAGTACCTATGCTGGTATCTAAAGGTAAGACTTGTTTTAACTCTGTGGAAAGGAACGGCACAATCCTTCTGCACTGAAGTCTGCTCATTGTCTACTTCTGCTGCTGCTTTGTGCCCACCCTGCAGTCCAGCTGGCTGTTACAGGATGG
>NW_008410976.1:0-270 GCF_000622305.1 Nannospalax galili | reverse complement strand
GAGTCTCAGCAGCCCTCTCTGGAGCATGCCTTTACCAATGAAAAGTTCTGTTACATCTCAGAGGCAGCACAGCCTGGGACCAGCTCATGGACCAATGGAGACTCTTGGCCAAAGTGTAGCATAATACCATCATCAAACATAATCATAACAGCAGTAAGAGAAATAGCTTTCTATTATTTTACAAGTACTATTGCTGAAATTGGGGAATTTGTAGGATCATGTTTTCAATTGTATATTGACTCAGCTACCATTTTAACACGTTAAATTCAA
>NW_008410975.1:0-270 GCF_000622305.1 Nannospalax galili | reverse complement strand
GGAGTAGGAACCATAGGCATTTGGGCAACTTCTTCATGTGACTTGCTTGTGTCCTCTGGGCCTGCTCAAGCCCTATCACATATATACCATTTCCATTTATTAATCGATTGTTGTTGTGCATGGCCTACTTTATGGCTTGGGGGGGGTCAGATAACACCCAGTTCATGATAGGCAGCTCCAGGCACATGGTGACTTGATGGCCCATTGTCAAACATTCAATTTCCACTAAGGCCCAATGGCAGGCTAAGAGCTGTCTCTCAAAGGGAGAAT
>NW_008410974.1:0-270 GCF_000622305.1 Nannospalax galili | reverse complement strand
TGTTTGTAGCTTTGAGAGACAACCCGCAGTTCTTAGGTGTGAACGTTTCCTCAAATTTTGTAAATATTTTGTTTGTCTCTCACCTGCTATTTATTTGTAGTAGTCTCTCCTGCCCTTGTCTAAAGATTCATGTGATTGCATCAGCTGCAACAACCAGATAGTCCAAAATACTCTTACATTGCCAAATAATGTAATCAGATTTGGAAATTCTTTTTGTCTTCTAAAGACTCCATACTTACGGAGTCTCAGAATCAGAACATAGACATCTTA
>NW_008410973.1:0-270 GCF_000622305.1 Nannospalax galili | reverse complement strand
AAGAACTGGTGGGAGGGACGGAAGACAAATAAAATACATAGACCTGCTGAAATAAAGGTGCGGAAGAGAGCAGGGAGAGAGGGCAGGAGCAAGCGGTGAGTGGGTGTGCTGTTGCATTTTCCTGTGTGTGGCCTGGGAAACGGCCCATGTGCTGCAGCTGGGTAACAGCCAGCACGAGGGGAACGTCACTGGCAGCCAGCCGCTCGGCACTGTAGGTAGGTGCAGGCTCCAGCTCCGGGCTCTCAGCCCACCAGCACCGACTCCCAAAGC
>NW_008410972.1:0-270 GCF_000622305.1 Nannospalax galili | reverse complement strand
GCAGTTAGCAGTCTCGTCTTGTAACAGGAAATAAGTTAGAGATTTTTTTTCTCAATGTACAAGCACCATAGTGATGCTTAAGAGGGCCTGGAGCCTGGAGTCAAAGCCCATCTCTGAAACTATAAACTGCAGTACCCAAGGCGAGTTCTATTCCAAAAGGGTTTGAGTTCCCCATTTGTAAACTAGAAGTGTTAATGGAAACACATCCTGCCACCACCTCACCTGCCTGACACAATGCCATTCCCCTCTGGGTGTTAATCATTCTTAGGT
>NW_008410971.1:0-270 GCF_000622305.1 Nannospalax galili | reverse complement strand
GAAAAAATGGGCACAGACCCCCAACGCTAGCCAAAGAACTACTGGCAATTGTTTACTACAGGGTGAGGAAGAGGAGAGACTTTAAGGGAGAGACTAGAATCCAGTGGATGGACTTGCACTGAAGAGACATGTGGTAAAAATGCTCGACTGGACAGGATAAGGTGCTAGCAACATTCTAAAGCACACTGTTGCTGTACAATCTTCTTGCATTGGGAGATCAAAACCTTAATGAAACTATATTGGGAGCATTCCCATTAAAGTAGTGGCCAA
>NW_008410970.1:0-270 GCF_000622305.1 Nannospalax galili | reverse complement strand
GTTTACACTGTTTCTTCTGGTCTGAGGTGAGATCATCAGGCTATGCAAAACCAGTAAGCATATTTCAGATTCACTGAGTGCCTGAAGGAACCAGACCTTTTTATTCTACTCCAGACAAGTCCAGTGAATTCGTATGAGGAGATCAAGGAGACGTGGAGCAGTGACCTGCACGCAGTTTGGAACATTCAAATGAAATCGATAGTCAAGTCAAAATGATGGAGAACCATGAAAAGGAGAGGAAAAAAGAATGAAGAGAGAGAGAGAGAGAGA
>NW_008410969.1:0-270 GCF_000622305.1 Nannospalax galili | reverse complement strand
TTTCTTATTTAAAACACTGATTGGCCAGGTTAAATCATAATAGCATGAAGGTAAAAAGAAGTTTCGTGTAGGTACAAGCACGATGATTTGGGACCACTGTCTGTTTCCACCTTGCAGAAACGACTCAGAGGTGGCGGTTCCCACCTTTAAACATATCACCTGAACACCTTATATGCAGATTCCACAAAGATGAGCTGTGTATTTTCTTAAATAATTTTACAAATTGATGGTAAACCAGATGCTAGATAAAACTATGCCTTTAAAAACATA
>NW_008410968.1:0-270 GCF_000622305.1 Nannospalax galili | reverse complement strand
CACAGTATGTATGATAAGTGCTTCAAGTTCCTGACCATTCCTTCCCCACCTGAATCAACTGCATCCCTTCCTAAGCCATGAACCAAGTGACAGTTGTCAGGTGTTTTGTCACAGCAAAAGATCTGAATGATGCTATCTGCTTCCTCGGACACTTCACAATGCAGCTACTCCCATCTGGTTATTGCGCTGTTCTCTGGACTAGATAATCATCAAAACTGAAAACCACGTTCATATTTACTCGATTTGTTCAAAAAGAATGAATTAAATCTC
>NW_008410967.1:0-270 GCF_000622305.1 Nannospalax galili | reverse complement strand
TGACAGCTGCTCAGACACCAGAAACAGGACCAGCTAGGTGTCTCCGTGGGCAAGTACGTGAGGAGTGGCATCATGTCGACCTTCCATCCCTGGAATCAACATGGCAAGAGGAGAGGGTAGACGTGTCAAAGCTGCCCTGTGACTGCCACACATGCTGTGGCATTTGCATGCACTGCACATATGCCCACAACTCCAACCCCAAGTACAAATGAAAAAACTATATAAAGAAACTAGTAATACCAATTTTTCTTACCTAAGGCACTTATTAAA
>NW_008410966.1:0-270 GCF_000622305.1 Nannospalax galili | reverse complement strand
GGAACGATGACTGAGGAGAGCCACATGTCCAGGAAGGAGAGCACACCCAGAAGAATATACATGGGGCGGGCATGCAGCTTGGGGTCAGCCCACACGGTGAGCAGAATGAGCAGGTTCCCCAGCTGCGTCAGGACGTAGATGAAGAAGAAGACCAGGAAGAGGAGGGGCCTTAGATTCGGGGGATGGGCCAAGCCGAGGAGAATGAATTCTGTCACCGCCGCGTCCAGCGATGTGTTTCTGTTCCTTCTCATGTCTTTCTGTAGCCTGTGA
>NW_008410965.1:0-270 GCF_000622305.1 Nannospalax galili | reverse complement strand
CCTGTGCACATTCGAGAGGGCAGGAGACACAATCATGTGCACGTCAGAGGGACAGGTGACATGACCATGTGCACGTGAAAGCGGGCAGGTGACATAACCATGTGCACATCCAAGGGGGCAAGTGACACAACCATGTGCAAGTCAGAGGGGCAGGTGACACGACCATCTGCATATCAAATGGAGCAGGTGACACGACCAACTTTATCGTGGAAAGGCCAGGTGACATGATCGTGTGCACGTCAAAGAAGGCAGGTGACACGACCATGTGCA
>NW_008410964.1:0-270 GCF_000622305.1 Nannospalax galili | reverse complement strand
CTGAGTCCCCAACACCCTCTTTGAAGGACACCTTAATGAATTAAATTCCCCAAACACTGTTCCACCTCTTAAGGTTTCTACAATCTCCCAATTACACTAGAGACTCGCAGCCGAGCTTTTAACACGTGAGCCCTGAGGGACATTTACCTAACCCATAGCATTTTCTAAACCAAAATATTCCCATAAATGTGTAAGTGTCCCCAAATATAATCAGATCAAATCTTAGAACTTGGCAATTGGTACAGGAACATGGGGGGAAGTTAATGAATG
>NW_008410963.1:0-270 GCF_000622305.1 Nannospalax galili | reverse complement strand
CATCTCCCCAGCCCCACCTTTACTTTTTATATTCCAATAGAAACATCAGCTGTCCTGGGTCTCTAACTTAGCTATACACCCTGCTAGCCTCCATTATCAATTGACCGATTTCAAATATCGTCTCCTTTCATTGGTTCTGTTTTTCCAGAGAACTCTGACTCTATTCCTTCTGATATCCTGCTAGTGCCTCCCACTCAAACCTAGCATCTCCACTCCCACACTACTAACCCCCCTGAATTCATGTCCGCTATTTACACAATAAAATGTAGT
>NW_008410962.1:0-270 GCF_000622305.1 Nannospalax galili | reverse complement strand
TGATGTCACATTGTAGCATTTTGATGTCACATTGGGGGATTGTGAGGTGACTTTGAGCACCGTGTTTACCTATTGAGCTTATTGATAAAAAATAGATCATTGTAATGACACAATGGCACATTGTGATGGCACATTGGGGGATTGTGAGCAGACATTGAGCACCGTTTTTGCATTTTGAGCAAGGTAACAGCACAATGGATCATTGTCATGACACTGTCTTATTGTGATGGCACAATGGAACATTGTGAAGTCATATTGTAACATTGTGAT
>NW_008410961.1:0-270 GCF_000622305.1 Nannospalax galili | reverse complement strand
GGCAGTATTGTGGGGTGGGCAGTATTGTGGGGTGGGCAGTATTGTGGGGTAGGCTGGGTTTCGTTCTTATTGCTGTGGATGGAACAGAAGAAAAGAAGTAGAAGAGGTGTTAATGGAGTTAGGGGCTGGAGGTGTGACTCAGTGTTAGAGTGGCTGCCTTATACGCACAAGGCCCTGGGTTTGATCCCAGTCCCACAAAGTAACATGCATACGTGCAGGTGTGCAGACTTACATACACACGTACATACGTGCACACATGTACACACACAC
>NW_008410960.1:0-270 GCF_000622305.1 Nannospalax galili | reverse complement strand
GGTTTTTTAATACAAGCTAGGCACTATTTGTCTCTCCTCTTTCTCTCCCTGCCTTACCCTCCCTCTCTGCCCTCCCCATTTAAAGTGTCCCCATTTTCCCATTTCTCCTTTGATAGTTTCTGTACGCTACGGTCTCACCTCTACTGAGCTCCTTCTTCCCCTTTATTCCCATGGTTCTTTGCATAGCCCTCCTTCTCCCCCTCCCCTTTAATTACCCCCTTTTCCATATTTCTCCCTTAGTAACACCTTTTTCCTACTATTCTTCTCTCT
>NW_008410959.1:0-270 GCF_000622305.1 Nannospalax galili | reverse complement strand
TGATGGACTATAACCTGTGAGATGAAATAGACCTTTTCCCTCACTAAGTTCCTTTTAATTAGTGCTTTATCACAGCAGTAAAAGGAAACTAGAATACCTGCTCCTGTAGTTCAAAGGCAGCACACTATCTAGGATAGCACAGATCTATTGAAGAATCACCATGCAAAAATAACTTTCTAGTCTTCTGGTGTTAGTTCATGCCTTGTTACAGCAAATTACCAGGCAAAAGTAACAAGAAGGCTTATTTTGGCTCACAGATAAGAAGGTGCA
>NW_008410958.1:0-270 GCF_000622305.1 Nannospalax galili | reverse complement strand
GACACAGGCAGTGTTCACCGGCTTCAGATGCAAGAGCAGGTGTGGAGGGTAGCTGGCCCCGCCAAATGTTCTCTAGCAGGGATCTCACAGGGCCACCCCTCCAGGAGCTGCAGCTCTGAGTACCTAAGGTGAGAGCACAGCACACTCCATCGTGGTGTGGGAGACAAGGCCACAGAATGCAGTTGGTCACATCACATCCTCAGAGGAAGACGGCAATGAAGGAACGCAGGCTGGCCCTGAGCTCCGTTTCTACTCTCAATCCAAGATCCC
>NW_008410957.1:0-270 GCF_000622305.1 Nannospalax galili | reverse complement strand
GACTGAATGTAATAGAAAGGAAGCTTGCTGGGAGAGTGAACACACTGAAAGGACTAATGAGTCTCCACAGATCCATGATTTGCCATGAGAGAACAATGTGACTTGTCTTTTAGTAATTATTTCAAAAACCCAGCCTCAGAAAATGAGAAAGTAGTTACTAATAGGGTCACTTTTTCACACACTGATTAGTAAAGCTGTTAAAAAGTTAAAGGTATATTCAGTCATTTTGTGCAAAATACTAGCCACGACATACTATACCTGGAGAAAAAA
>NW_008410956.1:0-270 GCF_000622305.1 Nannospalax galili | reverse complement strand
CAAAACACTATTTCATGAATCTCTGCTGTTCAAGGCAGAAGCCTACTTTTGTTGTGCATGTGGTTAGCTCTCTCACTGTTTGTCTCACTTCACCAATACCAGGTGTGCAAACATTTCTGGAATAAGCTATCAAGTAAACATACTCAAGTACTTTTTTTCACAGTCCGCTATTAGGCAAAATTACACTTTGAAAAATTTTGTCTTGTATAGTGTTAGTCAAAACAGATCTTGAATAGTTATAGATGAATAAAAACAAGTAAAAATGCATTT
>NW_008410955.1:0-270 GCF_000622305.1 Nannospalax galili | reverse complement strand
TTAAGCCAAGTGTTGTATCCTGTGCCTTCCAGTTTTGAGGAAGGAGACTGGGATGTGTTTGATGAAGAGAGATTTCTTAATGTCTCTTCTAAGTTGAGGCAGGTAGTGACGGACCTAGGGCTAAAACATAAGGTCCAGCTCTCTCCAAAGTTCTGGAGTGGTTTTTACTTGCAATATTATATTCTGGTGTCGGATGGCCGGCAGAAACTAGTATGTGAGTTTACTCATCTGTCAATGCTTAAGAGTCCGTTAGGATGGGTCCCTTATCTG
>NW_008410954.1:0-270 GCF_000622305.1 Nannospalax galili | reverse complement strand
AGGAGACAGTAGAATCCATGGGTCTCACAGGACAGCCAGTTTAACCTGATCAGGGAGCTCCTGACCAGTGTCCCAGTTACAGAATCTGTCCCACAGAAAGGGTGGATGGCTACCATGGAATGATGCCCAATCAACCTCCACTCTACTTCTCGCATGGTTATGGCACACTCCCAAATATGCTCGAATGAAAGCATGATCACACAGAGAATAAACCACGGAAAAAGATAAAGTATATTTTCATGTAGTTCTTGGTCATTTGTAACTAGGTAC
>NW_008410953.1:0-270 GCF_000622305.1 Nannospalax galili | reverse complement strand
CTGGAGGAAATTTTTCCTGTGTGTTGACCTTCCTTTTTGTGGACTGGACACTGGTTTGAGTCTATCCTGTGGGGTCTCCATTGCCTCCCTGAACAAGAGAATAGGTGACTCACCACAGTTATACAGGACATTTTGAGAGATGCTCCATAGTCCTCTGGAACTTATTCTACTTTGGAGGCTGTGTCCTGCACAGCCTATTTACTCCAAGGGGCAGGGATTGCTGAGGAGAATTGACTGTGGAGAGGTAGCCATGGGAGGTGGGGCTTTTGG
>NW_008410952.1:0-270 GCF_000622305.1 Nannospalax galili | reverse complement strand
GGCAGGTGGATCTCTGTGAGTTCAAGCCCAGCTTAGCCTACATAGTGAGTTTAGGCCAACCGGGGCAACAGGGCAACCCTGTCTCAAAAAGACAAAAGCCAAACACCAAAAACACCAAACAAACCCCACCCCAGAAAACAGTGAACCTTGACCTCTGTCTCACATTATGCACAAAAATTTCTCTAAAAGAGATTAAAACCTTATAAAAACTTAAACTACGACTTGTCTAGAAGAAAAATATCAGAAAGTAGGTTGGTATAATCACAGAAT
>NW_008410951.1:0-270 GCF_000622305.1 Nannospalax galili | reverse complement strand
ACCTGGTCAGCAACTCGAAGGAAGGTTTCTCCCGTCTGGCACTGTTTCTTGTTACATAGCCTTCAGCTATTTACACGGACTCATGTAGGGATGTTGTAAGTGTACTTTTTCAGTGTGTTTTTAGACTAATATGATTCCCTCTGTTTTTTATACTAGGTAGGCAGGGAATCTGACAGCCTCTTCTGATGTCTGTAGGCACTGCACGACATGGGTGCACTTACCTACGTGCAGGCAATACACCCATACACGTAAAATAAAAATAATAAATAA
>NW_008410950.1:0-270 GCF_000622305.1 Nannospalax galili | reverse complement strand
GAGTACCTATTTGTGAATGTTATCATTGCGGACAGGCACGGTAGCATTAGAGTAGGGATGTTTAGTCCCTCCCAAGTTAACTGTTTGATAAACACCTCTCGGGTGGGTCCAGACTCCACCCTCTGTTCTACTGCCTCGTTGATACAAGTAAGGAAGTCCGTGAAGGAATCCCCTGACTGTTGAATCATACGGAAAAAGACTTGTGGATCATGGGGGAGTAACATTTAAGGGCCTTAAAGGCCAAGTCAGAAACTTGCTGAAAATAGGCAT
>NW_008410949.1:0-270 GCF_000622305.1 Nannospalax galili | reverse complement strand
CACCTGCTGCCTTGAGTAATAGGATGAAAACAGGGCTTGTTGATTGACTCATGTGATGAAGGTATTGTACTGCCACCTGATGACAGGGTACCCACTGTCATACAGCAGCAGAAAGTATTACTCAGCCGTAAATGAGACACCTATATCGCACCCTCTCTTCCCAAAGCTCAGGATCACTGCAAAAGAGGGGGAGGAAAGATGGTAAGAGCCAGAGATGGTGGATGATGCAAGGAAACTGAGTTGTCTGGACACCAAAGGATGTTGTCTATA
>NW_008410948.1:0-270 GCF_000622305.1 Nannospalax galili | reverse complement strand
CTCAATATCCCCTCACAATCCCCCAATGTTACATCTCAAGGCTCCAATGTGACATCACAATGCTCAAATGTACCAACACTATGGCCCAATGTGAAATCACCATTCCCCAATGTGACATCACAATTCTCCAATGTGCCAACAGTAGGCCCCATGTGATAATACATTGCTCCATGTGCCATCACAAAGTTATGATATGACTTCACAATATTCCGTTGTGTGATCACAATTCTTATTGTGCCCTCACAGTGCTCCAAAGTACCTATACTAAGT
>NW_008410947.1:0-270 GCF_000622305.1 Nannospalax galili | reverse complement strand
GGTAAAATAAATTATAAAAGAACTAAGCTTTATTTTAACATGATTATTTTTATATATTTATTATGAGCGATGTATTTTATTTTTGAGACAATGTCCTGTGTATCCTAGGCTGGCCTCAAGTTTGCAGTGTAACTGAGGATGACCTTGAGCAGCTGATGTTTGACTTCTGTTTGCCAGTTCTGGGATAAAGGCCTGCACCACCAGGCCAGCCCTACACAGTGCTGGGGATCAAACCCAGGGCTTTGTGTATCCGAGGCAGGTCATCTAACA
>NW_008410946.1:0-270 GCF_000622305.1 Nannospalax galili | reverse complement strand
CCCCAGGGTTCCTCACAAAAAAGCAAAAGGTTAAGGTAAGGGCACAAGCGTGAAAGAGAGGGGAATTATATTAAGAGAGATGATTCTGAAATAAAACACTTTTTGTGAACCTTCTAGGACCAGAAGAAGGAGGAAGGGAAAAGGCTAGGGTTGGAAAAATGCTGCTTCCTGGGGGAAGGAAGACTACCTTAGTTAAGCCTCTTGTTAAGAAAGGCTCCTTTGGAGGCTGGAGAGAAGGCCCAGCAGTGAAGAGCACTGGCTGCTCTTGCA
>NW_008410945.1:0-270 GCF_000622305.1 Nannospalax galili | reverse complement strand
GGACTATGTGCCCCACTGAGCTTGTTCTGCATGGAACAGGATGATTTTCTCTCTTCTTTTGTAATCTCAGTGTGTGGCTATTCACTACATATTGCCATATAATGGCAAATTCCATCTAAGACCAATGCACTGCTGAATGAGGTCACTGGTGTCTAAACCAAGATACAAAGAGCACTAGATAGACAAACTGCCTCCTTCCAGAAATACTGTATGAAGGCTGATAGGCTGGTCCAGGAGGGAAAGCATCACCTCTGCAGAGAGGCTGGGGCC
>NW_008410944.1:0-270 GCF_000622305.1 Nannospalax galili | reverse complement strand
CCCCCCCAACCCCCGTGCCCTCCCTCAGGAGACTGAAGTTCAACCACCTCCTGAAGGCACACAGCCAGCTGAGGCTGGATCTCCGCAGCTGGGAGCTGCTTTTTTAGGTTATTATCCACCTTATTCTTTACAAGTCAGTTTCCAAACCACCTCCAAGCATTTGTAAAGTAAACATTGCCACTCGCCAATTGGCTTTCTTCTGAAATTGCTGTATTTACCATGAAAACCACAAACTATAAACAGGCTCCTGATCAGAGAGATCTTGAAATG
>NW_008410943.1:0-270 GCF_000622305.1 Nannospalax galili | reverse complement strand
GGCGGAGCAGGACTTGTCTCAGACAACGTGCCCCTGGTCTCAGGCTGTGCTTTGAGTCACAAGGTATGACTCCACAGGACTGTGTGTGACATAACAAAAGCACAGGTAGAGTTGGGATCCTTAAACATTTCAGCCTACATCTCAACCCTATGAAAGTAAAAAAAAATCAAATTAAAAAAGTAATTTAAAATATAGATGCCAAGAAGGAAAGAAGGATATATTTTTCAACCAAATATTGGACAGCAGTGTTAAGGCTCAATATATACTATT
>NW_008410942.1:0-270 GCF_000622305.1 Nannospalax galili | reverse complement strand
TTATCATCCACTAAGGTCCCTGAGCCTTGGAAGGGGTAGAAGATGTAGGGAGATATCTCTTGTATCATGGTGAGATACTGAACTCTTGGGCCTCCCCATTATTTATCTTTAAGTCATTGCCATTGATCTATCTCAGTGGTGTTTCTTCTGCTATTAAGATAAATGGAAGGAAATAGATACATCTTAACAAACATGGATGTAAATACAAATGCCTAGAATATATCCCAGTAGGTGTACTATATTCATTAAACAATATATTTGTAATGGCTT
>NW_008410941.1:0-270 GCF_000622305.1 Nannospalax galili | reverse complement strand
TGCTGACACCCTTCAGAGAATCCCTCAGAGGAAGGCCCTGACCTGATGCTGTGCTAGTCACCCTGTGCCTAAGAACCTGCAGGACAGAGAAGAGAGGAGAGCTAGAACATTCCATCCAGCCTTCCCTGCTGAGCTGTGGGACACTTCCTCCATATGTCACCACTACCCCCATGCCTACTCAGGAAATGTGGTGTGACAGAAAGACAGAAGCTGACTGACGCTTCAGAGTAAAGGTCCAGGGGCCTGAAAGCCAAGGAAGAGACTGACAGA
>NW_008410940.1:0-270 GCF_000622305.1 Nannospalax galili | reverse complement strand
ATATCACCTTTCCCTTAAGGGACTTGTCTATTTTAGAAGCTTGACACAACTGGAATTATCCAGTGTATCATCATTTTGCCAGTGTGTGAGTGTGCGTGTGTGTGTATGTGTGTTTGTGTGCGTGTGTGTGTGTATTTCATAATGATTTTGAGCTGTGTATATAGTGTATTATATATCTGTGTCCTGTTGGTTATTGTGGTTGAATAGCATTAGATTTTAAAATATGGAATTTAAATCCTATGACTGGAGTATGTCCCATCTTCAGCAATA
>NW_008410939.1:0-270 GCF_000622305.1 Nannospalax galili | reverse complement strand
TCCATCTACCTAGACCAAACACCAATTCATGTTGCTTTATTCTATAAACATGTTCTGTATCTCTTAGAGTACCTTTAAACCATCTGACTGTCTTTGTTTTACACTTACTGAAAAGCAGTGCAGAGAGTAAGATTTTTTATTAATTTTTAATGGAATTTTTGTGAATGCCATACACTATATTTTGATCATATTTAGATCCTCTCCCCTATCTGCACCCCTCTTACTAACTCACAAAATTTCTGTACTCTAATATATATTATATGGTACATA
>NW_008410938.1:0-270 GCF_000622305.1 Nannospalax galili | reverse complement strand
TTGGAGCATTGTGATGACACATTGGAGCATTGTTACATCAAATTGGGGAATCTTCAGGGGACATTGAGCACTGTGTTTGCATATTGAACGTTGTGACGCCCCAATGGATCATTGTAGGGACACAATGGCACATTATGATGATATAAGGAGCATTGTGAAGGACAATGAAACATTGCGGATTCATATTGTAACATTGCGATAGCACATTGGTGCAAAATAATGGCACATGTGGCCATAGTGTTGGCACATTGGAGCATTATGATGTCACAT
>NW_008410937.1:0-270 GCF_000622305.1 Nannospalax galili | reverse complement strand
CTCCCTCCCTTCCTCCTTCCCTCCCTCCCTTTTTCCTACCTCCCTCCCTTCCTTCCTCTTTTCCTCCCTCCCTCCTTCCCTCTCTCCCTCCTTTTCTCTATCCCTCCCTCCCTCTTTCTCTCTTCCTTCCTTCCTCCCTCTCTTTTTCCTACCTCCCTCCCTCCCTTCCTTCCTTCCTCCCTCCCTCCCTCCCTCTTTCTCTCTCTTCCTTCCTTCCTTCCTCCCTCCCTCCCTTTTTCCTCCCTCTCTCCCTCCCTTCGTTTCTTCCTC
>NW_008410936.1:0-270 GCF_000622305.1 Nannospalax galili | reverse complement strand
TTCTTATCTACTTCCTCATGTCTATGCTGGGATTTTGTCTAGTTTGAGCTTGCATCGCACTTGTGCATGCTGTCACCTTATTTTTTAAGACAGGATCTCACACTGAACCTGAAGTCCACAGTTTGAATTAGGTTGTCTGACCAGCAAGTTCCCAGGATTCTCATGTCTCCACCCCACAAAGCTGAGGTTACAGGCACATGTGGGTGCTGGGGATTTGAACTCAGGTCCTCATGCTTTCTCATGAGTGCTCCTACTGAGCCATCTTCCCAG
>NW_008410935.1:0-270 GCF_000622305.1 Nannospalax galili | reverse complement strand
AGAACTCCATTGTGTAAATATACCACATTTTTCTTAACCACTCGTCAGTTGTGGTGCCCTTAGGTTGCTTCCATTTCTTAGCTATTGTGAAAAGAGCAGCAGCAACAAACATGGTTTTACAAGTGTCTCTGTAGTAGGATGAGTCCTTTGGGTATATGCCAAGGTGTGGTATTCTTACTTACATCATCCTTTGAAATATGTATTGACTTTAAAGTCCTTTTTTCTTGGGCTGGAGAGATGGCTCAGTGGTTAAGAGCACTGACTGCTCTT
>NW_008410934.1:0-270 GCF_000622305.1 Nannospalax galili | reverse complement strand
TCTGGCCTCTGAAGACATTACATGCACATGGTACACTTACATACAAGCAGCAAAACATTCATATATATAAAAGTAACAATAAATAAATAAAAATTTTAAAAAATAATAGTGACTATTTTAAAGGTGTCTTTCTTTTGTGAGGTTGTTTTATTTTTAGTTTGGGGGAGTTTTTTATGTTTTTTGTGGAGATTTTATTTTTTTTTTTAATTTTTGAGACAGGCTCTCCTTATAGCTCCAGTTTGCCTAGAACTTGACCAGGCTGGCCTGGAT
>NW_008410933.1:0-270 GCF_000622305.1 Nannospalax galili | reverse complement strand
GCTGATTAAGGCTCACCCTACATCTTACAACAGACTGGCATGGGATTCTTTTAGTTATCTCAAATTTTCTAGTGGTTAAATAAAAGCAACAGAGCTTTTTAAAATATTAGGCTTTGTAGTACCACACTATCAACCTTATGTATAAGTCTAAGTAATGACCTTGTTCCTGTGCTGGAGACCAGATCCACTATGAGATGTTCTACAAGTTACTTGGAAAACTGTGGCCTACAAGGGAGAATGATTCATTGAGATTACCAATACACCAAATCA
>NW_008410932.1:0-270 GCF_000622305.1 Nannospalax galili | reverse complement strand
GTACTTGAACATTGCCCTCCACTGCTTTTTTCTTCTCTTTGTCTCTGGACCCAAATATGAAACAGCTCATGTGGGTGGCCTTCTGAACCAGCTGTGGGCTAGACTGCTGCTCAGTTCTAAAATCACAAACAAAAGCCAATTCAGAGATGTAAAAGCAGACACTGTAATTTTGTCTTTCGACAACACTCAAGACAAAAAAGTCATGGAAATGCAAGAATGAAGACTTGAGTTTGAACCTAGTGCCCATGTGAAAAAGCTAGACGTGGTTGC
>NW_008410931.1:0-270 GCF_000622305.1 Nannospalax galili | reverse complement strand
AGACAGGGTCTCCCGGTAGCTCCAGCTGGCCTGGAACTCACTATGTAGACCTGGCTGGCCTTGATCTTACAGAGATCCATCTGCCTCTGCCTTCCGAGTCCTGGGATTAAAGGCTTGTGTTACCACCACACCCCACCCATGTCTGGCTTTTTAAATGTGGGTTCTGGGTCTTGAACTCCCGCCCTCATGCATGGAAGGCAAGTGCTTTACTCAGTGAGTCATCTTCCCAGTCCTAAGTCTTTGTTTTCAGCCATTAAGATTGGGGTGATT
>NW_008410930.1:0-270 GCF_000622305.1 Nannospalax galili | reverse complement strand
TCACACTCTGTTGTATAAGGAACCTTCCCTGGTGAGAGTTGAAGGCTTCACTAGGCTTCTTTCTACCCCCTGTACCGCTATGTTCCCTGAGCCTTGGGAATAGAAGTTTAACTGTAGAGAAGTCACCTAGGCCTGGGCATCTCTCAGATGTATATTCTCTGTTTGTGACCAGTTGTGGGATTCTGCTGTAGCCTCAATCTTTTGTACAAAGAAGCTTCGTTGATGAGTGGTGTACGGTATACTTGTCTGTAAATATAAGGATCCATATTC
>NW_008410929.1:0-236 GCF_000622305.1 Nannospalax galili | reverse complement strand
TCCTCCGTATTTAACTAGGAGGGCAATAAGTCATTAAATGATGGTAAGACATTGAAAGTGGGAGATGACATCACCTGCATACACTTCTGAATACAAATTCCTGTTCTTGTTATGACACTGTGCACCTTTAAATCATGCCTCATTCCACCTCCAGTATGTTCTTTTAACTCACCTTGGAAGTTTACGTATTATCACTTTTTTTTTTTTTTTTTTTTTTTTTTTTTTTTTTTTGGGGG
>NW_008410928.1:0-270 GCF_000622305.1 Nannospalax galili | reverse complement strand
ACATAAAACAAAAGTAATAAAATATTTTAAAAGTTGTATGGGTACCTTGTCCCTTAGCACCTTGATTAGTCAGGAAGCTGAGGGGTACCAAGTTCATTGGTTAATGTCTTTCCTCCTCAGAGTCTAGTATTTTCTAAGGCACCCCCTTATATGTTCAGCAGTCATTCATTTGAAAATAGTTGAGTTATTTAGAGATGAAAATTTTCATCCTGGTTATGTGATGCCGACATAATTTGTTCAAATGTATCCCCTTCCATGTAAAAATCGCCT
>NW_008410927.1:0-270 GCF_000622305.1 Nannospalax galili | reverse complement strand
CTTTGCTACTTCAAATGCATTAACTGTGAGCAATTCTCAATAATAATGCTTCATCTTTCACTTGTTTTCTTAGCCTCACAATTTCTTTTGTTTTGGGGGGTGTGTCTTTTAGAGATAGGCTCTCTCTGTAGCCCAAGCTGGCCTCAAACTCAGAGGGCTCTGCCTGCCTCTGCCTCCGGACTACAGGGATTAAAGCGTGCACCACCACATCTGGCTCATAATTTGTTTTTAGTTGTATTGTTTCACCTCACATTTGAATCTAGTTTTAGA
>NW_008410926.1:0-270 GCF_000622305.1 Nannospalax galili | reverse complement strand
CATATAGATGTATTTAAATGTTTAATCTTTCAATATTTTCTATTGGGATTTTTTCACTTTGTATTTTTATTTATAAATTTCTATACACAGCAGAGGTACAGTAATCATTTCCTTAAATTCTTCTAACCTTTTAGAGATTCAGATTTTTAACTTTAACTCTGTATTCACTACAGAGGTTACTTGTTGCATATACTTGCTATTTATAATTAAATAAAAATGAGTTCCTCAGTTATATTTGCCATATTTTTATAATTGATTTTATTTTGACAA
>NW_008410925.1:0-270 GCF_000622305.1 Nannospalax galili | reverse complement strand
TTAAAATATTTTATTTTCCTTTAGTCAAGAGCAGAAACTGGAAGCTCTTTGGCACATCATCAGAGCACACCTGCCCCAAAACCATGCGCTGCAGCACCTGCACCTGAGTGTGCTGCTGGAAATCATCGTACTTCTTCCCGTGTCAGCAGAATGATTGCTCAAGCAGAAGTATTGGGCGTCACCTCAGGGTCGTGGAAGTTGGATAAGCATCTGAAGAGTGGCATAGAAACAGTTAAGTATCCTATAGATTTTTCAGAGGGACTTAAGATT
>NW_008410924.1:0-270 GCF_000622305.1 Nannospalax galili | reverse complement strand
ACAACCTTCAGAGGCTTATGTGGTATCCATTCTCCAGAGGCCTGGTCCATCCCAATCTCAATGGCAGCCAGTCCAGTGGAAATAGGCCTTCCTGCCCAAAGGTGGGGGATAGGGTTACAGGATCTGTTGCTCCATCTGCTACGCCTCCCTCCTCAAGGGTGTGTCTTTGTGCCAGAGAAAGAGGGGAAGGGTCCCAGATGACACATCTTGGTCCCCTGAGGTAAGAGGACACAGGAGGCCACTGTGAGTGTAAGTCATCTGAAGCTGTTG
>NW_008410923.1:0-270 GCF_000622305.1 Nannospalax galili | reverse complement strand
CTGTGAGATGTGGGGGTTATGTATGGTATGTATGGTATGAGTATGTGTGGTGTGTGTATATACTGTGAGGTGTGAGGGGATATGTACGGTACTGGGTATGTGCGGTGTGGTATGTTTGTGTGGTATGATATGTGCATGTGGTATGTATGTGTGGGAATGTGCTTGTTAGTATGGAGGTGGTGCACATGCACATACATGTAGAGGTCAGATTTTGACATGGACTGTCCTCTGAGCCTCTCCACCTTATTTCTTTGAGACAAGCTCGTTCAC
>NW_008410922.1:0-270 GCF_000622305.1 Nannospalax galili | reverse complement strand
TGGTCAGGGAGGTCCCAGAGGCACCCAAAACAATACAAGCTATTGCTATTGCTCGTGGCTGCCTACCATAACTAGACAGTAAGACTCTACTGCTGAAGACACCACACACTTTGGTTGCAAGCCTTAGAGAAATCAATCTTGAGCTGAACAGGAAACTCTCCCTGCTGGTTAATTTTCATAGTGCTAGAAGGTGCTATGCAAACTGCTGGGGAAGAAGTGTTATCAAGGGTCTTATCCAGCGCTGGACCCTACATGCTAAAATGCTAATCT
>NW_008410921.1:0-270 GCF_000622305.1 Nannospalax galili | reverse complement strand
ATGGCTCAGTGGGTAAAGGTGTTTGCTGCCAAGCCTGATGACCTGAGTTCAGTCCCTGGGACCTACATGATGGAAGGAAAGAACGGACTTCCTCAAATTGTGTTCTGATCGCCACAACTGTGTTGTCTCACACACATACACACACACATGCATGCACGCACGTGCACACACACACACACACACATGCGCGCGCACACACTCACACACTAAAAAACTGTAATTTATTTATTTATTTATTTATTTATTTGGTCTTTTTGAGGCAGGGTCTCC
>NW_008410920.1:0-270 GCF_000622305.1 Nannospalax galili | reverse complement strand
CCTCACTGTCTTCACTGTCCTCAGTGCCCTCACTGCCCTCACTGCCCTCACGGTCCTCACTGTCCTGACTGCCCTAACTGTCCTCACTGTCCTCACTGCCATCACTGCCCTCATTGTCCTCACTGCCCTCACTGTTCTCACTGTCCTCATTGTTCTCACTGTCCTCACTGTCCTCAGTACCCTTACTGTCCACACTGCCCTCACTGTCCTAATTGTCCTCACTTTCCCTCACTGTCCTCACTGTCCTCACTGTCCTCACTGCCCTCACTG
>NW_008410919.1:0-270 GCF_000622305.1 Nannospalax galili | reverse complement strand
CAAGACCAAAAACCACCAAGACAAACACCAAATCCAGTAGCTCCATGTCCAGTTTCTGGGACTATATTTCCAAAGGGCTTGGATGGCTTAGTCTCTCCAGCTTTGCTGTGTGCAGCACACATGTCTCTCTCTTGGGCTGGTACCACTCCCTATCTGCAGGTCTTCTTGGCAGATGCTTCACAGTTCTGGCATCACAAACGTCTTCCTAAGGTCTCCATTGCCAACCAGGCTTCAACTTCACAGTTTCATGCAATGGCCTATCAGGGCCTT
>NW_008410918.1:0-270 GCF_000622305.1 Nannospalax galili | reverse complement strand
CATGGCTCAAAGCCACTTGCAAAGAGGCTAACCCAGCCCCTCAAATATTTTTCCCAGTGAAACCTGATTGAGTTAGAAGAACAGTAGTTCCCTGGTGTTGATGTCTTGTCTCTCGTGGAGAATTTAGTCAACTTAGAGCTGCAGTGTCACCAGACTGTGTGACAACAGCCTCGATGTGACAGAAACTCAGGTGTGTGGAATGCCTCTCAGGGGTATTGAGTTCCACTCCATGTAACAGGGCCTTGGGGAACGTTAGCTGACTTTATTAAG
>NW_008410917.1:0-270 GCF_000622305.1 Nannospalax galili | reverse complement strand
GGATTTCTCTGATGTCTACGGGTAGTAACCGGTTGTTTGTTTCTTGTTTTGGTTTTTGTTTTGGTTTGGTTTTTGGAGACAGGGTCTCCCTGTAGCCCCAGTAGATCTGCAAGTTGCTATGTAGTCCAGACTGGCCTCGATCTCACAGGGATCCATCTACCTCTGCCCCCTAAGTGCTGGGATTAAAGGCATGTACTCCCATACCCAACATGAGCACTCTTTAAAAAGTTATTGGTTGGTCACTGGTATTTCTTTTCCTGAAAACTGGCT
>NW_008410916.1:0-270 GCF_000622305.1 Nannospalax galili | reverse complement strand
GTTTGTGTGTCTTGTAAGTTGTAAAAATTTAGATCCATCAATTTTAAAGACGTCAACTATATTGTTCACACTTCTAAATCCACTTCTAAATTTAAAATTTTGATTAAACAGACTGGTACCAAATGCTCAAATTAAAAATTATTATAATTAAGTACTAAATTATGTGTATGATGTTATTTTTCTTACAGGTTAATTAAAAAATTTCTTTTAGTTTATTTCCTCAATTTCAATTGTTAAGTTTGTCCATGTTTCCATAGATACCTGTTCCAG
>NW_008410915.1:0-270 GCF_000622305.1 Nannospalax galili | reverse complement strand
CAGGTGACACGACCATCTTTATGCAGAGAGGGCAGGTGATACGACCATGTGAACATCAAAGATGGCAGGTGACAGGACCATGTGCACAACGAAGGGGGCAGGTGGCACGACCATCTGCACGAAGAAGAGGGCAGGTGACACGACCATGTACACGACTAAGTGGGCCGGTGACAGGACCATGTGCACGTCCGAGAGCACAAGTGACACGATCATGCGCAGATCAGAGAGGGCAGGTGACACGACCATATGCACGTCAGAGGGGCAGGTGAC
>NW_008410914.1:0-270 GCF_000622305.1 Nannospalax galili | reverse complement strand
TGGTGTGGAGAGACAGACACCAGGTTATGACATGGTGGGCTGCGGGGCTGAGAATTGCTGTGGGGTCTGGGAAATGATTGACTCTTTTACACTGGGAGTATCTTCCCTGCATTCTCCAGTCACTGTGAGTCAGGCTTTGCCCCAAGGAAAAATTGTCACTTCTTACCTCTTAGGGTCCTACATAGACTGGTCAGTTGATTTTGTTCTTACAATGCCAGGCAATGGTCGGAAAGCTTCACACTGCACTTTTGATTTACATGATCAGGTGGC
>NW_008410913.1:0-270 GCF_000622305.1 Nannospalax galili | reverse complement strand
TTTGTAGATTCTTAAATTTTCTGTGCAAGTTTCATGTACTTGAAAAGTTTTCTAAAAATTAAATTTTGTTATCAACTGTAGATGAGGCAATGTGTAAACAAAAATTAAGTAAATATTAGTTTTATATAGTTTCTGAAATAAAATAGCTTAATCACATATTTTGAAAGTATTTTAAATATTTTTGTATTCATACTCAGAGGATATATTTATGTCTGGGTGTGAATTTCCTAGTTCTAATAAAATGATGGCTCTTTATATTGAATCTCTATA
>NW_008410912.1:0-270 GCF_000622305.1 Nannospalax galili | reverse complement strand
TGGTCGTCAGAGCTGCTTTAGGGGAGTGGGCAGAGGCTTGTTTCAGAGACAGTCACCTGGGAACCACTTCATGTCCAGTCCTCTTTCTCCTGGGAAGGACCTTCATCCCTGGGAGGAGGAGCATAGAAGGTGATGCACCTACAGTATCTGAAGTGTCCGAAGCTCAACCACTGCATATCATTTCCTCTGCTCGTTTTTCCATCAGGGATTTCTCATCAGTATGCTTATAGGGGCCCACGTCCTGCTCCTGGGGTTAAGCATGAAAGAGAT
>NW_008410911.1:0-270 GCF_000622305.1 Nannospalax galili | reverse complement strand
CCTCGAGGCACCACCTCCACAACCCGAGGAAGCCTGCCAGGTCCTGGCCATTGAGGCACCGCCTCCACCGCCCGAGGCGGCACTGCCACCTCCCGAGGAAGCCAACCGGGCCCTGGCACTCGAGGCAGCGCCGACACCACCAGAGGCACCGACGACACCACCTGAGGTGCCACCGACACCACCCAAAAAAGCCTGCCGGGCCCTGGCCATAGAGACGCCGCCTCCACCGCCCGAGGAAGCGAGCCTGGCCCCGGCCCTCGAGGTGCCGCC
>NW_008410910.1:0-270 GCF_000622305.1 Nannospalax galili | reverse complement strand
CATCATGTGGGTGCTGGGAATCTAACCCGGGTCCTCTGCGAGAACAGTCAGTGCTCTTAACCGCTGAACTATCTCTCCAGCCCTCAGTAGTGTTATTTTATATCACTTAGGTTCACACCGAGTCACTAACTTCATTCACTTAGTATTAAAGACTGAGGCACACATCTGTAAATCTAGCCATCGTGAACTTCATAGCTCAATGGGAAAACCTGCCCTTTCAAAATATTACATGGTTTATATTAGACCAAATCAATTAAATGCAATGAGACC
>NW_008410909.1:0-270 GCF_000622305.1 Nannospalax galili | reverse complement strand
TTAAGAGTGCTTGTTGCTCTATCATGAGGACTGAGAGTTGGAATCCTAGCACCCATACTAGGCAGCTTATAACCTTCTGCACCTCCAGCTTTTCTGGCCTCCAACAGCACCTGTGTATACACACATGGACACACACACACACACACACACACATATACACACACACAAATAAATGATAAACATAAAAACAAATCTTGAAAAGACATCCATTTCATAAGAAGAGAAGGTGCTCATGGCAGAATCCTGTGCTTAGTGTACACGAATGTACAC
>NW_008410908.1:0-270 GCF_000622305.1 Nannospalax galili | reverse complement strand
CAATGAATAATCCACCAAGAAGGCATTACAATCTTAAACATATGCACCAAAGTCAGGTCTACCCAGTTTCGTAAAACAAATCCTATTAGGCTAAATCACAGACTAACCCCAATATGATAAGAGTAGGTAAGCTCAGTTAACCCACTTTACAGAGGGACAAGTTGTCCAGCCAAAATTAAAATCTGCACTCAATGACAGACCAAATGGGCCTAGCAGATATCTACAGAACATTCCATCCAAGTACTACAGAATCTTAGTTCTCAGCTGCCC
>NW_008410907.1:0-270 GCF_000622305.1 Nannospalax galili | reverse complement strand
TCTCTGCGAGTGCCTTGGAGCCCTCCTGGTACACCCAGGAGTGATATGGCAGGGCCATATGGCACATATATTTTTAGTTTTTTTAAAGCAATCTCTGTACTGACTCATAACCATAAACCTTTTTATTTTTATTTTTTAGTGTATGAGTGTTTTGCCTGCATGTATGTAAGTGTACCACATGTGTGCTGTATTCATGGGAGACCAGAAGAGGGAGTTGGATCCCCTGGAACTGTAGTTACAGAGGGCTGTTAGCCACCATGTGGGTGCTGG
>NW_008410906.1:0-270 GCF_000622305.1 Nannospalax galili | reverse complement strand
TTTTGTAGTTCTACTTTGAAAAAAATTCATGCATGAATTGTTTTTTCCAATCATTTCCAGGTGGTGTTGTGCCCGAGCAGCAGGAAGACCCAGTTTGAAACCTTCACTGAACATAGGGGCCTTCTCCACCCAAGTGAAGACAGAACTTTGCCCTCACCATAGAAAAGAATCTCAGGATCCATCAGAATGAAGAAGGGTTGAGTATGTTAAGTAGAGATAAAAGAAAGTACACATTTCAAATTTAAGTGTAAGCATTCAGTGAGAGGCAAA
>NW_008410905.1:0-270 GCF_000622305.1 Nannospalax galili | reverse complement strand
TGAACGAGCACTAATACATTAAAGAACTCAGAACACTCAGTACCTGAAAAAGCACAACAAATGACTATGTACTGGAATGAGTAAGTATCAGAAGTGAAGTACAGATGGCCAGTAACCATTTGAAACAATGTCCAGCATTATTGGCCACCAGGAAAATGCTAATTAAAGATGCACTGAGGGCATATCTCACTGCAGTAATAATTCATATAACGAAAACAAGACAGCAAATGCTGACAAGTGTGTGAGAAGAAAGAAACGTTTACACTCTGG
>NW_008410904.1:0-269 GCF_000622305.1 Nannospalax galili | reverse complement strand
GTTTTTAGGTAAGAAAAAGCATCATATCAGAAACACTTGGGGAGCCAGATGTTGGATTCTTTATGGACAAGGAGGTATTTTGAGGGGAAGACTTTTCTAAATTTTTCCTCCAGAGTCATTTGCTTCTTAAGCTATGCCTGTGTCACGGGGGCTGTTCTTTGATTTCAGTCTGTCATGCCTTCCTATGTTTTTAATGCACGCTGCTCTGGTCCCTCAACAAAAAACACCACCATTTTCATCAGGACATGTACATACACCACATGTGCAGT
>NW_008410903.1:0-270 GCF_000622305.1 Nannospalax galili | reverse complement strand
TTTCAAGGGGAATAGGTTGAGAGGACATATTCTTCAGCTGGGCATTCTGGGCTCAGACCTCTTCCTGGCTGTGTTAACTTGGTCCTGTTTCCTTAACAACTTAAAAGTGGGTATCAGCCTACATTTTAAAGGGTTGTTCAGGGAAAGAACAGGAAAACAAATTGAAGATTACCTGCTGACAGTAAGTATTCACTGGATCCCAACTGTCATTATTTTCAAGGTCCTGTCCTTTGATCCTTCCCATGAGACATCTACCTTTGTGCATAAATG
>NW_008410902.1:0-264 GCF_000622305.1 Nannospalax galili | reverse complement strand
GAGACTAGGAATGGCGCAGGGCCCAAACTAGGAGTATAGAATGGCGAGGGGAGGGATGGAAGGGTGAATGTCGCTTAGGGAGTCCGGGCCCGGAGAGCTGCGCTATAGACTTACCCTAAGAGGCCTGAGGATAGCAGTGCAGGCTAGGAGAGACAATTTTTAAATTTTTAAAATGTAAATTTAGTGGCCAAGGTTTTTAGTTAGAATGTTTTCTCGAATCAGTTTTTCTTTTTCTTTCTTTTTTTTTTTTTTTTTTTTTTTTTT
>NW_008410901.1:0-270 GCF_000622305.1 Nannospalax galili | reverse complement strand
TATGTTAAACCTAATTAAAACCTAATTAAAATATGTGTCACCACAAAAGCTGTACATTTTAGAAGAATTCTACATCAGAATAGGTAAAAAGTATCATCTTTAGCATCCTGGTGTCATTACTTGGTAGTTAACAGAACATTAAACCTCTGCACAGCTGGCTTTCTGAACAGTAACCAAGAAGACCCCAACTCAGCTACTCTTGTTTTTTATTTAAATCTTGGCCAAGATGGCAGCCTTGGACACTTCCTCTGATCCTAAGCAAGACCAAAG
>NW_008410900.1:0-270 GCF_000622305.1 Nannospalax galili | reverse complement strand
AAATTGCTGAAGAAGAGGAGGGAATGCTTAGCGCTGGTCCTCTCACCTGTTTCTCCTTTTTGGATTCCTGGCTGGTGTTCACATTTTCAGTAATTGATGTGCCCTCTCTTTCCATTTCCTGGGCAGTGGAGGTTGCTGGAGGTTGTTGGGCCCCTGACAGTGTTGAGCCCATGTTCTTAAGAGGCAGTCTCCTGTGGGTCTGGCCTGGAGCTCTGTGTCACCTACAATTCTACCCTCCCAGAACAATGCAGGGCCACACCCTTCATCCCT
>NW_008410899.1:0-270 GCF_000622305.1 Nannospalax galili | reverse complement strand
GAGTGTGTGCACCCCAGTGGATCTTCACAGATCACAGAGGTGGAGTGTGTGCATCCGGTGGATCCACACAGATCACAGAGTCGGAGTGTGTGTACCCCGTGGATCTGCACAGATCACGGAGTCGTAGTGTGTGCATCGGGTGGATCTGCACAGATCACAGAGATGGAGTGTGTGCACCCCGTGGATCCACACAGATCACAGAGTCGTGTGTGCATCCGGTGGTGTGGGGAGCCGCCTGCCGTCCCTGCAGACGCCATTACAAGATGGCGC
>NW_008410898.1:0-270 GCF_000622305.1 Nannospalax galili | reverse complement strand
TTAGGCTCCTTTCATTCTCTGGGCTAATTTTTGAAGACTGCACTTTTTACACGAAAATGTCAATATAAGAGCACATACTTTCACCCCTTCAGGATTTTGTGTTTGTGACAAATTCTGACATGGAATTTAAGGACTAAGGGTCTGCTTTTTATTCCCCACAGTAAACTCAACTGATTAGGAACGTTAACATGCAGAGTTCTGCAAACAGTCACCACTGTTTACTAATGCCATGCTTCTCATTTTGTAGGATATGGTTCAGAAAAGACTTCC
>NW_008410897.1:0-270 GCF_000622305.1 Nannospalax galili | reverse complement strand
GGTGACACGACCATCTGCACGTCAGAGGAGGCAGGTGACATGACCATCTACACGTCAGAGGGGGTAGTTGACCTGACCATCCAGCACGTCAGAGGGGGCAGGTGACACTGCCATCTGCACATCAGAGGGGGGAGCTGACACGACCATCTGCACGTCAGAGTGTGCAGGTGATACGACCATCAGAACTTCAGATGGGGCAGGTGACACGATCATGTGCATGTCAGTGGGGGCAGGTGACACGAGCATCTGCACGTCGGGGGGGCAGGTGAC
>NW_008410896.1:0-270 GCF_000622305.1 Nannospalax galili | reverse complement strand
GATCCAGACCTTAGGAGAAAGCCTGAGAGCATCTGATCCTCATCCAACCTGAGATTCTATAGGAACTCCTGAGCAGCAAGAAGAAAGCAATTTGGCCACTTCAGTATAAACTCAAAAGAGAAAACTTGATGCCTAGGCCAATCAGCTTTTCATGCCCAACAGGTTAACCACAAAGGCACATAAAGTTTAAAGAAGCAGACCTAAACTCAAAAAAGGGAAGCTTGAGTCTCACACAAGAATCAGGAACTACAAAAGAAATTCACATGTCAA
>NW_008410895.1:0-270 GCF_000622305.1 Nannospalax galili | reverse complement strand
ACATGTCACATAGGTTGATCAATCCTTAGCATGGGCAGAGGGTCATTTGTTCAAGACCAGGGAGTATGTCAGATCTTATTAACTAAGATGTCTTAATTTTTATTAGACACATACTTGGTGTTTTTCACCTCTAGATCAAGGAAGTCAAGCTGTGTTTCTCAGAACAAAGAGACTGTGAACTTTTAACATGGCCAGCTGCCTTTTGCTAGCCAATGCAGTGTTCCCCACAACAGGGCTGTAGAGGCAGTGTTTTTAGTGCCTCGACCCTTT
>NW_008410894.1:0-270 GCF_000622305.1 Nannospalax galili | reverse complement strand
TCTGTAACTCTAGTTCCAGAGGATCCACAATGGCCTCTTCTGTCCTCCGTGGGCATTGCACAACACTGGTGCACTTATCTATATGCAGGCACTACACTCATACAAATAAAATAATAAAATATTTTTTAAAATAATAATAATAAATTTTTAAGAATTTTTAAGTAAGAAAATAGCCAGCCAGGTCTACATAGTAAGACCCAATCTCAAAAAAATACATAAATAAATAAACAAATAGTGGCTAGGAATGTAGCTCAGTTGCAGAACCCTTGC